>NC_134361.1:30603747-30808747 GCF_048569485.1 Anomaloglossus baeobatrachus
CTCTGGTTGAGTGGGCTTTTAGCCCTGAAGGAACCGGAAGCCCCGCAGAACGGTAGGCCTCTAGAATTGGTTCTTTGATCCATCGAGCCAGGGTGGCTTTAGAAGCCTGCAACCCCTTGCGCGGACCAGCGACAAGGACAAAAAGTGCATCGGAACGGCGCATGGGCGCCGTGCGGGAAATGTAGAGTCTGAGTGCTCTCACCAGATCTAACAAACGTAAGTCCTTTTCATACCGGTGAACCGGATGAGGACAAAAGGAAGGCAAGGATATGTCCTGATTAAGATGAAATGAGGATACGACCTTAGGGAGAAACTCCGGAATGGGGCGCAGCACTACCTTGTCCTGGTGGAACACCAGGAAGGGAGCCTTGGATGACAGAGCTGCCAGCTCAGACACTCGCCGAAGCGATGTGATCGCAACGAGAAACGCCACCTTCTGTGACAGGCGAGAAAGGAAACTTCCTTCAGAGGCTCGAAAGGCGGCTTCTGGAGAGCAACTAATACCCTGTTGAGATCCCATGGATCTAACGGCCGCTTGTACGGGGGTACGATATGACAGACCCCCTGTAGGAACGTGCGCACCTTAGAAAGACGTGCTAGACGCTTCTGAAAAAACACGGATAGTGCCGAGACTTCCCCCTTAAGGAAGCCGAGCGACAAGCCCTTTTCTAACCCCGATTGCAGGAAGGAAAGAAAAGTAGGCAATGCAAATGGCCAGGGAGACACTCCCTGAGCCGAGCACCAGGTTAAGAAAATCTTCCACGTTCTGTGGTAGATCTTAGCAGAGGTGGACTTCCTAGCCTGTTTCATGGTGGCAACGACCCCTTGGGATAATCCTGAAGACGCTAGGATCCAGGACTCAATGGCCACACAGTCAGGTTCAGGGCCGCAGAATTCCGATGGAAAAACGGCCCTTGGGACAGTAAGTCTGGCCAGCCTGGTAGTGACCACGGTCGGCCGACCGTGAGATGCCACAGATCCGGGTACCACGATCTCCTCGGCCAGTCTGGGGCGACGAGTATGACGCGGCTGCAATCGGATCTGATTTTTTGCGCAGTACTCTGGGCAAGAGTGCCAGAGGTGGAAACACATATGTGAGCCGGAACTGCGACCAATCTTGCACTAAGGCGTCTGCCGCCAGAGCTCTGTGATCGCGCGATCGTGCCATAAATGCCGGGACCTTGTTGTTGTGCCGAGACGCCATTAGGTCGACGTCCGGCACCCCCCAGCGGCGACAGATTTGCTGAAACACGTCCGGGTGAAGGGACCATTCCCCTGCGTCCATACCCTGGCGACTGAGGAAGTCTGCTTCCCAGTTTTCTACGCCCGGGATGTGAACTGCGGATATGGTGGATGTTGTGTCCTCCACCCACATGAGGATTCGCCGGACTTCCTGGAAGGCTTGCCGACTGCGCGTCCCTCCTTGGTGGTTGATGTATGCCACCGCTGTGGAGTTGTCCGACTGGATTCGGATCTGCTCTCTTTCTAGCCACTGCTGGAAAGCTAGTAGGGTAAGATACCCTGCCCCGATTTCCAGAACATTGATCTGAAGGGTGGACTCCTGCTGAGTCCACGTCCCCTGAGCCCTGTGGCGGAGACAAACTGCTCCCCACCCTGACAGACTCGTATCTGTCGTGACCACTGCCCAGGATGGGGGTAGGAAGGATCTTCACTGTGACAATGAGGTGGGAATAAGCCACCATTGCAGAGAGTCCTTGGCCGTCTGGGAAAGGGAGACTTTCCTGTCCAGGGAGGTTGACTGCCCGTCCCATTGGCGGAGAATGTCCCCTTGCAGTTGGCGCAGATGAAACTGCGCAAAGGGAACTGCCTCCATGGCTGCCACCATCTTCCCTAGGAAGTGCATGAGGCGCCTTAAGGGGTGCGACTGGCCTTGAAGGAGAGACTGCACCTCTGTTTGCAGTGAACGCTGCTTGTTCAGCGGAAGCTTCACTATCGCTGATAGAGTGTGAACTCCATGCCGAGATACGTTAGTGATTGAGTCGGTGACCGATTTGACCTTGCCAAATTGATGATCCACCCGAAAGTCTGGAGAGTCTCCAGCGCAACATTCAGGCTGCGTTGTCATGCCTCGAGGGAGGGTGCTTTGACGAGTAGATCGTCCAAGTAAGGGATCACCGGGTGTCCCTGAGAGTGCAAGACTGCTACCACTGCTGCCATGACCTTGGTGAACACCCGTGGGGCTGTCGCCAGACCGAATGGCAGAGCTACGAACTGAAGATGGTCGTCTCCTATCACAAAACGTAGAAAACGTTGGTGCTCCGTAGCAATTGGCACGTGGAGATAGGCATCTTTGATGTCTGTTGAGGCAAGGAAGTCTCCTCGAAACATTGAGGTAATGACGGATCGGAGGGATTCCATCCGGAACCGCCTGGCGTTCGCATGCTTATTGAGCAGTTTTAGGTCCAGAACAGGACGGAAGGAGCCGTCCTTTTTTGGAGCCACAAAGAGATTGGAGTACAAACCCTCGCCCTCGTTCCTGAGGGGGGACAGGGATCACCACTCCTTCTGCTCTTAGAGCGTCCACCGCCTGCAGCAGGGCATCTGCTCGGTGGGGAGGTGGGGCCGTTCTGAAGAATGGAGTCGGAGGACGAGAACAGAACACTGTCCTGTGCACGTGAGCACAATGTCCGTCACCCACCGGTCTGTGACCTGTGGCAGCTAAATGTCGCCAAAGGCGGGGGAGTCTGCCATCAACCGCGGATGCGGAGAGAGAGAGAGAGCTGAGAGTCATGAGGAGACCGCCTTGGTAGCGGTTCCTCCGGCTGCCTTCCTTGGGCGTGATTGAGCCCGGCCGGAATCTGAGCCCGTCTGAGGTTTTGTAGCCCTTTTGCACGAGGACAATTGGGACCTGCCCGAGCTTGGGAAGGACCGAAACCTCGACTGTACTTTTAGGACAGCATTAATAGGGTAAGTCGCAGTGCAGACATTGCGGAGTTACGGACGCCTCTGCGGTACAGATGTACATGTGCTCAAGGCCAGCTGCGCAAGAACAGCTGAAAAGGTTAGGTTGCCTATACGGCTGTGAATGCCGGAGCAACCGACACGCCGATAGCCTCCTAGACAGATTTCAACCAGAGTCCATCTGTCTGTGAATGGCATCTTTAAGTGAAGCCCCATCTCCAGTGCAACTATGGCTCTAGACGCAAGCCTGGAGATTGGAGAATCCACCTTTGGACCCTGGGTCCAGCGCTTGACCACGTCAGGGGAAAAGGGATAACGTGTATCTTAAAAACGTTTGGAGAAGACGCTTATCTGGTAAGCGTGGTGTTTCTGGACTGCTTCTCTGAAGTCAGCGTGGCCAGAAAAATACTCCATATCCGTTTGAGATACTGAAAAGGGACTTCTGCTGTGAAGCTGACTCCTCCACTGGGGGAGCTGAGGGAGAAAGATCCAACCTTCCATTGATGGACGCTATAGGATCATTCCGTATGGCGTTACCATCCGGTGTATCCGGATTGATAGCGATGTCAGGATCAAAGTCCTGGAGAGCTGCCTTATCATACAGAGAGTCCTCCTGGGACCCCCCCCCGTTCCAAATGAGGTTGGTCAGGAAGATTGCCCATGGCCTGTCTGGACTGCAAGTCTCTATCTTATGACAATATATCTGTCGAAACTGCAACTCCGTCCCTGTCCTTGGGCAGGGATGACAGGTGGTTTCTTTGGCCACGACTAGTAGAGACCCCGGCAGACGAAGTGCTAGAGACCCCGGCAGACGAAGTGCTACAGGGGAGCATGCACACAATGGGACGGTGTCATGAACAGCATCCCATGTAGTAAAAACAGCACTGAAAATCTGTGTTGCTTTTTTGCCGCTGCCGACTAGCCATCTAGAAGTATATAGCCAAGATTGGTGACCGTACAGTGCAATGTATAGCATACAAGCATAAAGTACAAATGAACACTGCAGCACAAGCAATACAAGCAGCATAGAAGCCTGTGCCCTGGCACCTCTGCTCTTCTGCTGCTGTATACTAGTCATCTAGGGGAATATAGCCCAGAAGAGTGACCATACAGTGCAATGTATAGCATACAAGCACAAGTACAAATGCACACTGCAGCCCATGCAATACAAGCAGCATAGAAAAAAACCTGTGCCCCAGCACCCTTGGTTTTCTGCTGCTGTAGTCTAGCCATTCCAGGAGAATATAGCTAAGACTAGCGACTGTACAGTGCAGTGTATAGCATACAAGCATAAACACAAATGAACACTTCAGTACGTGCAATACAAGCAGCCTAGAAAGCCTGTGCCTTAGCACACCTGCTTTCCTGCTGCTGATGTGTCGCTCTCCAAGCGGGCATATAGCGACCTATGCAGTTAAAATACACATGTACACACTGCAGTATATATTGGGGTCAGCACTATGTGTGCCGCTTACCGCCCGCCTATAAGCGGGTGTATGGTCGCCACCGTCCTGCCTGGTTGCCGAAAGTCCGAGCTCGGACTGCAGTAATGGCTGCCGGCGTCTTCCCCAGCTCGTGTGAGGAGGGGCGGGCCGTGGGCGTGCCCCAAGTCAGAGCGGGAATCCGGCGTCCGACAGTGTGCAGTGAGAGGGCTGGAGCATGTAAATAAGGCTCCAGCCCTCGGCGCTGCTGATTGCTCAGCGCCTGTCCCCTTCCCTGAGTGACAGGGAGGGGGCGGGAACGAAGCGGCACTAGGCCGCAGAAGCCGGGGACTGGATTTATAAGCGCCGCCGCCGTAAAAGCGCGGTCGGCGCCCAGTCCCCGGCGAACTACAAGTCCCAGCCGCGCCGCCGCTCCCGGAGCGTCCGGCGCGGTAGTTCACAATACACAAAGTCACTCAGCAAAGCTGCAGTGACTGTAACCCTTTACTGTCCCCGGCGCACTAGCACACCCAGCAAGTCTGGAGTGTGCTGTGCCTGTGTGTACGGGGACACAGAGTACCTGTAATGGTGCAGGGCCATGTCCCTGAACGGTACTCCAGCTCCGTATCCAGCAGGTTCAAATGGGTCTGTGGATGGAGCCCGGCGTCAGAGCTTTGAGGCCGGCAGGATCCCACTTCCTCAGAGCCCCCCAGGGGGATGTGGAAGGAAAGCAGCATGTGGGCTCCAGCCTCCGTACCAGCAATAGGTACCTCAACCTTACAACACCATCAACGGGTGAGAAGGGAGCATGCTGGGGGCCCTATATGGGCCCTCTTTTCTTCCATCCGAAATAGTCAGCAGCTACTGCTGACTAAAATCTGTGGAGCTATGCATGGATGTCTGACCTCCTTCGCACAAAGCTTGAAAACTGGAGAACCCGTGATACCACGGGGGGGTATAGCCAGAAGGGGAGGGGCCTTGCACTTTTTAGTGTAGTGCTTTGTGTGGCCTCCGGAGGCAGTAGCTATACCCCAATCGTCTGGGTCTCCCAATAGAGCGCTGAAGAAATATATATGACTTTGTGCATATTTCGGGGTTAAACTGGGTGACCAAGAAAAACCTTTGGCGTCACAAAGTGATGTTGAAAACCTGAGACCGTGAACTAAGGTTCAGAGAAAGGGTCTAGTTCCAGTGTTTGACTATGTAATTTTCTCCCTATTAATTAAAATTTACACAACTATTGCACTCTTGAATAAACTTTTTTTTTTTTTGCATGAAATAAATATATTACGGGTCAGCGCTTCTTCAGAATTTCTCAGAACCCCCGATACTCAACTTTAAAACCTTTTAATGAAATATTAATAATTTGTGAAAAAATTGACGTATTGCATTTATTTTTTATAGAATCCGCACGTCATTGGCTAAAATCAGCAAAAATGCTTAGGTGAGCAGAAAATGTGTTCTTCAGACGTAGACCAGTGTTAATGATTGGTGAGAATCTGACCTCAGGGAATCGCACGGCTCCTGAAGATAAAGGATCTGCAGAGCTGATGTAGCCCGACGTACAGGGAACGTACGGGGAGATGTAGCACGTCACTGTGCAGGCAAAACTGCTACACCGGTGTCCTATCCCTTAATCCTCAGGATCATGGGGCTCCCAGTTTCTAAAATGATGGTGCATCCTCGTAGGGAAAACTAGTGATGAGCGAGCGCTACCATGCTCGGTACTCGTAATTAGCAATTTGTGCGCGGATGGGCTCAACTCATGTACTGGAGTATAATGGAAGTCAATGGGGAAGAGGAGCATTTTTATGGGAAGATTACCATTATACAAGGGTACTTGAGTCCAGACCGTTCGAGCACCAACTGCTCGTTATAAGAACCGAACATAGTAGTGCCCGCTCATCACTAGTTACGAGTACAGAGCACCCGAGCATGGTAGTGCCCGCTCATCACTAGTTACAAGTACAGAGCACCCGAGCATGGTAGTGCCCGCTCATCACTAGTTACGAGTACTGAGCACCAGAGCATGGTAGTGCCCGCTCATCACTAGTTACGAGTACTGAGCACCCGAGCATGGTAGTGCCCGCTCATCACTAGTTACGAGTACTGAGCACTTGAGCATGGTAGTGCCCGCTCATCACTAGTTACCAGTACTGAGCACCCGAGCATGGTAGTGCCCGCTCATCACTAGTTACCAGTACAGAGCACCCGAGCATGGTAGTGCCCGCTCATCACTAGTTACCAGTACAGAGCACCCGAGCATGGTAGTGCCCGCTCATCACTAGTTACGAGTACAGAGCACCCGAGCATGGTAGTGCTCGCTCATCACTAGTTACGAGTACAGAGCACCTGAGCATGGTAGTGCCCGCTCATCACTAGTTACCAGTAGCGAGCACCTGAGCATGGTAGTACCCGCTCATCACTAGTTACCAGTACAGAGCACCTGAGCATGGTAGTGCCCGCTCATCACTAGTTACCAGTAGCGAGCACCCGAGCATGGTAGTACCCGCTCATCACTAGTTACCAGTAGCGAGCACCAGAGCATGGTAGTACCCGCTCATCACTAGTTACGATTACTGAGCGCCTGAGCATGGTAGTGCCCGCTCATCACTAGTTACGAGTACTGAGCGCCCGAGCATGGTAGTGCTCGCTCATCACTAGTTACAAGTACTGAGCACCTGAGCATGGTAGTGCCCGCTCATCACTAGTTACGAGTATGGAGCACCCGAGCATGGTAGTGCCCGCTCATCACTAGTTACGAGTATGGAGCACCCGAGCATGGTAGTGGCCGCTCAACACTAGTTACCAGTACTGAGTACCCGAGCATGGTAGTGCCCGCTCATCACTAGTTACGAGTACTGAGCACCCGAGCATGGTAGTGCCCGCTCATCACTAGTTACCAATACTGAGCACCTGAGCATGGTAGTGCTCGCTCATCACTAGTTACGAGTATGGAGCACCCGAGCATGGTAGTGCCCGCTCATCACTAGTTACGAGTATTGAGCACCTGAGCATGGTAGTGCCCGCTCATCACTAGTTACGAGTATGGAGCACCCGAGCATGGTAGTGCCCGCTCATCACTAGTTACGAGTATTGAGCACCTGAGCATGGTAGTGCCCGCTCATCACTAGTTACGAGTATGGAGCACCCGAGCATGGTAGTGCCCGCTCATCACTAGTTACGAGTACAGAGCACCCGAGCATGGTAGTGCCCGCTCATCACTAGTTACGAGTACTGAGCACCCGAGCATGGTAGTGCCCGCTCATCACTAGTTACCAGTACTGAGCACCCGAGCATGGTAGTGCTCGCTCATCACTAGTTACGAGTACTGAGCACCCGAGCATGGTAGTGCCCGCTCATCACTAGTTACGAGTACTGAGCACCCGAGCATAGTAGTGCCCGCTCATCACTAGTTACAAGTACTGAGCACCCGAGCATGGTAGTGCCCGCTCATCACTAGTTACGAGTATTGAGCACCTGAGCATGGTAGTGCCCGCTCATCACTAGTTACGAGTACTGAGCACCTGAGCATGGTAGTGCCCGCTCATCACTAGTTACCAGTACTGAGCACCCGAGCATGGTAGTGCTCGCTCATCACTAGTTACGAGTACTGAGCACCTGAGCATGGTAGTGCTCGCTCATCACTAGTTACCAGTACAGAGCACCCGAGCATGGCAGTGCCCGCTCATCACTAGTTACCAGTACCGAGCATCCGAGCATGGTAGTGCCCGCTCATCACTAGTTAAGAGTATGGAGCACCCGAGCATGGTAGTGCCCGCTCATCACTAGTTACGAGTATGGAGCACCCGAGCATGGTAGTGCCCGCTCATCACTAGTTACCAGTAGCGAGCACCCGAGCATGGTAGTGCCCGCTCATCACTAGTTACGAGTACTGAGCACTTGAGCATGGTAGTGCCCGCTCATCACTAGTTACGAGTATGGAGCACCCGAGCATGGTAGTGCCCGCTCATCACTAGTTACCAGTAGCGAGCACCCGACCATGGTAGTGCCCGCTCATCACTAGTTACGAGTACTGAGCACCCGACCATGGTAGTGCCCGCTCATCACTAGTTACGATTACTGAGCGCCCGAGCATGGTAGTGCCCGCTCATCACTAGTTACAAGTACTGAGCACCCAAGCATGGTAGTGCCCGCTCATCACTAGTTACGATTACTGAGCACCCGAGCATGGTAGTGCCCGCTCATCACTAGTTACGATTACTGAGCACCCGAGCATGGTAGTACCCGCTCATCACTAGTTACAAGTACTGAGCACCTGAGCATAGTAGTGCCCGCTCATCACTAGTTACAAGTACTGAGCACCCGAGCATAGTAGTGCCCGCTCATCACTAGTTACAAGTACTGAGCACCCGAGCATGGTAGTGCCCGCTCATCACTAGTTACGATTACTGAGCACCCGAGCATGGTAGTACCCGCTCATCACTAGTTACAAGTACTGAGCACCCGAGCATGGTAGTGCCCGCTCATCACTAGTTACGAGTACTGAGCACCCGAGCATAGTAGTGCCCGCTCATCACTAGTTACAAGTACTGAGCACCCGAGCATGGTAGTGCCCGCTCATCACTAGTTACGAGTATTGAGCACCTGAGCATGGTAGTGCCCGCTCATCACTAGTTACGAGTACTGAGCACCTGAGCATGGTAGTGCCCGCTCATCACTAGTTACGAGTACTGAGCGCCCGAGCATGGTAGTGCTAGCTCATCACTAGTTACGAGTATGGAGCACCCGAGCATGGTAGTGCCCGCTCATCACTAGTTACGAGTATGGAGCACCCGAGCATGGTAGTGCCCGCTCATCACTAGTTAGGAGTATGGAGCACCCGAGCATGGTAGTGCCCACTCATCACTAGTTACGAGTATGGAGCACCCGAGCATGGTAGTGCCCGCTCATCACTAGTTACGAGTATGGAGCACCCGAGCATGGTAGTGCCCGCTCATCACTAGTTACCAGTAGCGAGCACCCGAGCATGGTAGTGCCCGCTCATCACTAGTTACGAGTACCGAGCACCTGAGCATGGTAGTACCCGCTCATCACTAGTTACGAGTATGGAGCACCCGAGCATGGTAGTGCCCGCTCATCACTAGTTACGAGTATGGAGCACCTGAGCATGGTAGTGCCCACTCATCACTAGTTACGAGTACTGAGCACCTGAGCATGGTAGTGCTCACTCATCACTAGTTACGAGTATGGAGCACCTGAGCATGGTAGTGCCCGCTCATCACTACAGAAAACCCTTTCACTTTTACACACATTTCGTAGTGAAATTTTGTTGTTCAATTTCTATTTTGAGGTCACATATACAGATCGCTGCCATTGGTGTGCGACTACATTACACGTGCTGCCTGATTATCCAGAACAGGTGATCGGTGGTCTCCGCCGCGCATTGGAGGGACAAGCAAAAATGTAGATATTATCAGAATTAAAAGGATGTTACCAAATAAGTCTACAAAAAGGTTTATTCATATATTAACACAACATGTCCAATGGGCTGACGACTGTCTCCTCTATATGTACACAGGGATGGCGGGGGTCGGCTCGTCCTCGTCTGTTTTCACTTTGCGTTGACTATAGGGGGCGCTGTTGAGGTCACTGCTGTTTAGAGCGAGGCCAAAACCGTCCGGCGATAGAACCTAGTGACATGGGCTGCCTCTTACTGAGCTGGGAGAGCTCTGCTAACCTCTGCTGCTCCTCCTGGGGGGAAAGGAGCACAAAGATATCATATATGCAGTGTTTAAACATGGCACATCACTCGAAAAACAAAGCAGTGGACACTTTTTTTTTTTAGTGACAGGCTGCAGGTTTTTTTTAAGCCAGTTCCCTACACCAGGTGGCGCTCTATGACACTACCTGCTCCAGCTGCGTCTGCCGTCGTTTAAAGGCTTCTAAGGGATCTTCCTCCAGGGAATAGTTCTCCAGGACCGTGCGGACGTCGCTGACACCACTGGTCGCAATGGCTGCAAAAGAGGAGAACAGAAAAACAATGAGGTTTGTACCTTTATTTGGAAAAAAAAGGGACGGCTGTTTTTGCCGATCGTTAATGGGAATGACACACTGGTCCAGAACGGCAGCACCGGTGATGCACGGACCGGCTGCGAGTCTCCTGACCTCCACTCTTTGCATGCTGATGTGTCACTGGAGATTCATCCTTAGGCCAGGGCCACACGGGGACTACTGCGATGCTCGCATGACAGCACAACAGGAGCCGAGAGTCATGCTAGTGTCCCTGCGACTGCGGTCCGACCTCAGCTGCAGGGGGCGGTCCGGCTCTGAGGAGGGGTTGCCAGCACTGCGGAGGGGCGGGCCAGCATGGAGGAGGAGAGGGAGGGATTTATCTCCCTCTCTCCTGCATAGCCGGCTATTGCGACTCTCGCTCTGCACTCGCGGTACACCGGTGTACCGCGAGTGCAGTGCGATTTTTCTCTCGCCCCATTCACTTGAATGGGTGCGAGAGAGAGTCTCGCATTACACCCGCAGCATGCTGCGATTGTTTTCTCGGTCCGATTAGGGCTGAGAAAATAATGGCTCATGTGTGCTGACACAGGCTAATATTGATCTGAGGGGAATGTGATGTTTTATCGCACTCCACTTGCACTGATTCTCTCGCCGTGTGGCTTAGGCCTTATAACAAGTCTCTCTGAAGCCCGATTTTTTTTTCGGGTGAATGCACCAGGGTGGCTCAGTGGGTAATACTGGAGTCTTGGACACACTGAGGATCTAACCTGCATGGAGTGCATACGTTTCCTCCTTTCCTCACGCTCCGAAATATGGAGTCAATAAGCTTCCTATGAAAACGGCCCTCGTCTTCTGGGAGCCTCTACCTGTATACGAACACCATGAGCCAGGGGAGCACTTACTTTTCAGGAAGACGGCGAGTTCGTAGAGCGCCCGGTCTTCAGAGTTTCCGTCCCATGACTTTAAGGCCAGGCCGTTGTACGGCTGCAGCTTGAAAGCTTCTCTGTTACAATCGACAATGACTACACGGGACGGGTCCCTGTTCAGACACGAGATGTCCTGTGCGCAGAAGACAGACAGAATGTGGGAGCGCACACAGCGGCGACGCTTCACCAAAGGCACCAATCCATCCCGAAACTTAGAGGGGTCATCAATGTTCACACTGAAATCCCATCTGATACGAGTGGACCAGGCTATGGATGGAGGGTCCGGCACCCCCACCAATTAGCTTCCTGGTGTACCCAGCTTTGTACACAAATAGTGGCTATTCGTGGGTATTGCAACTATGCTCCCATTGAAGTGAACAGGAGCTAAGCTGCAGTACCGTTAAATGGCCACTACACAGTGTACGCTGTGCACTATGGGCCACCACAGGCTGATCAGTGGGGGTACAGGGTGTGAGACAACCATCAATGATAGGTCATCTATATAACCCCATTAAGATGGTCCATAACTGCAAACTCCATAATAGCACATTAGATCAAGATCTCGCATTTATCATTCTAAGTCAACTGAGGAGAAAAAACCTCAAACAGCGAGAAAAGTAAAGGAGACGATGTGCAAACACCTTCCATGTGTTATGCAGATTTTACTTTAAATAATGTATGTTGTGCAAAAGTGGAGATCCCCTTTAAATCAAGACAGCCAGTAATAAATAAATAAAATATATATATATATAATATATACACACATATACATACATATTTATACACACACACACATATATATCTCGTCATTATGGATGAAAGATACACGCTCATTGACAGTATATGGAGGATTGCTTCCCTTCACCTTCACGTGGTGCCCGTCTGAGTACCGGGTGGCGTCTCGGAAAAGCCGATAGGATACAAATCCGTGTGGGTCTAAGCCATCGATGAGGGGGAATGCGGTCTGGAGAACAAAGCACAGTTTAAGCACAACTTACAAGTAGCAATATAGGTAGCTGCAATTTCTTTTTTAATTTTTCTTACTGTTTAGATGGGGGAAGACAAATCAGAAGATATTGTTACTAGAGGTGCAAGACCCCAACTGATTAGGGGCCATGTTGCTTATTTACAAGCCTGCAAGAAGTACTCAGCATGATATAGAAAATGCCTCAAGGGGCATAAACAATGCCCGCTATACCTGGAAGAGGCCACCGCCCCCCCCCACCCCTGACAGGCCTCCGCCCCCCCCCCCCCACCCCTGACAGGCCTCCGCCCCCCCCCCCCCCCCCACCCCTGACAGGCCTCCGCCCCCCCCCCCCACCCCTGACAGGCCTCCGCCCCCCCCCCCCACCCCTGACAGGCCTCCGCCCCCCCCCCACCCCTGACAGGCCTCCGCCCCCCCCCCCACTCCTGACAGGCCTCCGCCCCCCCCCCCACTCCTGACAGGCCTCCGCCCCCCCCCCACCCCTGACAGGCCTCCGCCCCCCCCCCCCCCACTCCTGACAGGCCTCCGCCCCCCCCCACCCCTGACAGGCCTCCGCCCCCCCCCCCACCCCTGACAGGCCTCCGCCCCCCCCCCACCCCTGACAGGCCTCCGCCCCCCCCCCCACCCCTGACAGGCCTCCGCCCCCCCCCACCCCTGACAGGCCTCCGCCCCCCCCCACCCCTGACAGGCCTCCGCCCCCCCCCACCCCTGACAGGCCTCCGCCCCCCCCCCACCCCTGACAGGCCTCCGCCCCCCCCCCCCCACTCCTGACAGGCCTCCGCCCCCCCCCCCCCCCCCACTCCTGACAGGCCTCCGCCCCCCCCCCCACTCCTGACAGGCCTCCGCCCCCCCCCCCCACTCCTGACAGGCCTCCGCCCGCCCCCCACCCCTGACAGGCCTCCGCCCGCCCCCCCACCCCTGACAGGCCTCCGCCCCCCCCCCCCCCACTCCTGACAGGCCTCCGCCCGCCCCCCACCCCTGACAGGCCTCCGCCCGCCCCCCACCCCTGACAGGCCTCCGCCCCCCCCCACCCCTGACAGGCCTCCGCCCCCCCCCACCCCTGACAGGCCTCCGCCCGCCCCCCCACCCCTGACAGGCCTCCGCCCGCCCCCCCACCCCTGACAGGCCTCCGCCCGCCCCCCCACCCCTGACAGGCCTCCGCCCGCCCCCCCACCCCTGACAGGCCTCCGCCCGCCCCCCCACCCCTGACAGGCCTCCGCCCGCCCCCCCACCCCTGACAGGCCTCCGCCCGCCCCCCACCCCTGACAGGCCTCCGCCCGCCCCCCCCCACCCCTGACAGGCCTCCGCCCCCCCACCATACTGCATTAGTCCTATAAGGAAGGACACTGCAAAATGCAAAGTGAAAATACCCTAATAGGGGGTAAGTCCTCTCTTGGCCCCTGTGTGAGGAGCCCAGGTGATACATGATGATGGGTTGTAATATTACATTTCCCCTACAGCAGTATGGTAAGACAAAGCACCCCAGAGACAGACGGCTGACCACTGCTCGCACCTACCATGCCAGTTTCGGAGGTAAATATAACGATTTCATACAGAGGCGCCAGCTGTTGGAACAGGTTGTCGATACCGGCCCGCTTCTTGAACCTCCATCCGGTTTCTAACTGAGAGCAGAGGACAAGATGAGAGCGGGGAGAGGACAACACAGACACCCAGTGATTTTATAGGGAAATTAAACCTCCACTGCACATGTACAGAGGAGCGGAGCCTGTTGTATACAGGGCAGATGCAGGCTGGGTCACACAGCCAGCATTAGCCTCCGTCAACAGAGATCGGTGCTAGTCAACGTCACAACATTTAAATGGCGCGAAAGTGCAGAAACTGTCTGAAAGGGGTTACAAAAGCACCGTCCTTGTTCATGAACTGTGTCCGGCAATTGCGTCATTCTGTTATATGCAGGACCAGACACCGCTCCGGAAAAAGAGAAGCCTCTTATTTCTAGTCTTGTTAAACCCCTCTAAGGCTATGTGCCCACGCTACAGGATTTATCGCGGATTTGACGCGGATTTAGCGCGGATTTGCCGAAAATCTGCAGCACAGCTACTCCCCAGCCATTTCAATGGCATTTTGGAAATGCTGTGCCCATGCTGCGGATTTTTCCGCTGCGGATTTTGCCGCGGATTTTGATGCGGAACAAACTGCAGCATGTCAATTGTTTGGTGCAGTTTTGGTGCGGATTTTCTGTTTTGAATGGGGGAAAAAAAAAAAAATGAAATCCGCATCAAAATCCGCGGCAAATCCGCGGTAAATCCGCGGCAAATCCGCGGGTGCGGATTTGCCGCGAAAGTTGCGGATTTTCAGGCAAAAAAATCCGCATGGACATTCTAGCGTGGGCACATAGCCTTAGGGTGCGGAGAAGACTTACCGACCACTCCGGATGCAGCAGGACGTTCTTCAGCTCCAGCACCAGCGTGTAGGGCGGCTGGTAATACGGCTCTTTCAAGGGATCCGGTAGCAATTTGGGACTTGTGGGTTCAATGATCATCTATGAAACGGAGGGGTACGAAGTTAGGGGTAAAGGGCCCCCTACGTGAGGGCAAGCGAGCGGAGGACAAAGCGAGAGCTCACCTGCCGATAGTCCTTGAAGTATTGGTACGTCCTTTTAACCTGCTGCACAACTGGAGGATCTGCAAGAGGACACGGCACGGGTTAAAGGCCTAGCAAACCATCTGCTTACTTCTAGTAATAGCGCCACCTTGATCACGTGGCTGTATTTGGTATAGCAGGCTTAATTGCTGTAATGGCAAATAAAGCTTCCAACAGAAGAACAGACAGGGAATCGGACTGTTCATTATGGGTAATTTATAAGGCTTCACCGCCCCTATAATGCGCCAATATCACCAGGAAACTGCCCACTAAAGTTGATAGGAGTGGGGGTGCAGCGCCTTTCACCTCTAGGAGAGGACACATGGAAAGGGGTGTCCCATATATAAATGGCTTTGAAGGCATCTTCCAGGACTCTGGTGTTAGGATATCAGATCGTTCGGGGCCGGACTCCTCACTCACCATACTTTGGATTACAGCCCAGTACCAACCACATGAATGGTCCTCATTAGCCACGGGTCCAATTATAGTCAACCAGACCATGACTAGTGACATCAATGTCAGCTAAGCGCCAACCCCACTATTGTAGGGATGGTTGAACGCCTTAGGAGCACATTCACATTTTGTTTTGCTGCGGTAGAGTCCAAGGTCCATTTATACAGGCGGATCATTGCCAAATGAGCCAACCTAAAAACTCTGGACTTGCTTTATTCTTGACACACCCAACAATTGTTTTTTCCTGGCTCAGTGGTTCGCTCTGTATGATATATAGTACAGCACGGTGGCCCAGTGGTTAGCATTGTATGATATATAGTACAGCACGGTGGCCCAGTGGTTAGCATTGTATGATATATAGTACAGCACGGTGGCCCAGTGGTTAGCATTGTATGATATATACAATAGTACAGCACAGTGGCTCAGTGGTTAGTACTGTATGATATATAGTACAGCACGGTGGCTTACTGGTTAGCACTGCATGATATATAGTACAGCACAGTGGCTCAGTGGTTAGCACTGCAGTCTTGCAGCACTGAGGTCCTGGGTTCAAGTCCCACCAAGGACAAGATCTGCAAGGAGTTTGTATGTTCTCCCCGTGTTTGCGTGGGTTTCCTCCGGGTACTCTGGTTTCCTCCCACACTCCAAAGACATACAGCTAGGGAATTTAAATTGTGAGCCCCAATGGGGACAGTGTTGCAGATGTACGTAAAGTGACAACATGCAAGTAATATGGAGACAACACGATCGGATGAAGAGTCACTGCCCTGTATGTAGTCAATCCGTGCTCATTTATTGGTATAAAGGGCTGTAGATGGCCAATCACTCATAATGCGGAAAGTGTGTCCTGCTGCCCCCCCATACACTGTGCAATCTGTATGTGTCCTGCCGCCCCCCCCCCATACACTGTGCAATCTGTATGTGTCCTGCCGCCCCCCCCCCATACACTGTGCAATCTGTACGTGTCCTGCCGCCCCCCCCCCCATATACACTGTGCAATCTGTACGTGTCCTGCCGCCCCCCCCCCCATATACACTGTGCAATCTGTACGTGTCCTGCCGCTCCCCCCCCCATATACACTGTGCAATCTGTACGTGTCCTGCCGCTCCCCCCCCATATACACTGTGCAATCTGTATGTGTCCTGCCACCCCCCCCCCCCCCATACACTGTGCAATCTGTATGTGTCCTGCCGCCCCCCCCCCATACACTGTGCAATCTGTACGTGTCCTGCCGCCCCCCCCCCCATATACACTGTGCAATCTGTATGTGTCCTGCCGCCCCCCCCCCATACACTGTGCAATCTGTATGTGTCCTGCCGCCCCCCCCATATACACTGTGCAATCTGTATGTGTCCTGCCGCCCCCCCCATATACACTGTGCAATCTGTATGTGTCCTGCCGCCCCCCCCATATACACTGTGCAATCTGTATGTGTCCTGCCGCCCCCCCCCCCCATACACTGTGCAATCTGTATGTGTCCTGCCGCCCCCCCCCCCCCCATACACTGTGCAATCTGTATGTGTCCTGCCGCCCCCCCCCATACACTGTGCAATCTGTATGTGTCCTGCCGCCCCCCACCATACACTGTGCAATCTGTATGTGTCCTGCCGCCCCCCACCATACACTGTGCAATCTGTATGTGTCCTGCCGCCCCCCACCATACACTGTGCAATCTGTATGTGTCCTGCCGCCCCCCCCCCATACACTGTGCAATCTGTATGTGTCCTGCCGCCCCCCCCCCCCATACACTGTGCAATCTGTATGTGTCCTGCCGCCCCCCCCCCCCCATACACTGTGCAATCTGTATGTGTCCTGCCGCCCCCCCCCCCCCCCCATACACTGTGCAATCTGTATGTGTCCTGTCGCCCCCCCCCCCCATACACCGTGCAATCTGTATGTGTCCTGCCGCCCCCCATACACTGTGCGATCTGTATGTATCCTGCCCCCCCCTCCCCCCATACACTGTGCGATCTGTATGTATCCTGCCGCCCCCCATACACTGTGCGATCTGTATGTATCCTGCCCCCCCCTCCCCCCATACACTGTGCTATCTGTATGTGTCCTGCCGCCCCCCATACACTGTGCGATCTGTATGTGTCCTGCCGCCCCCCATACACTGTGCGATCTGTATGTATCCTGCCCCCCCTCCCCCCATACACTGTGCAATCTGTATGTGTCCTGCCGCCCCCCATACACTGTGCGATCTGTATGTATCCTGCCCCCCCTCCCCCCATACACTGTGCTATCTGTATGTGTCCTGCCGCCCCCCATACACTGTGCGATCTGTATGTATCCTGCCCCCCCCCTCCCCCCATACACTGTGCGATCTGTATGTATCCTGCCGCCCCCCATACACTGTGCGATCTGTATGTATCCTGCCCCCCCCTCCCCCCATACACTGTGCGATCTGTATGTATCCTGCCGCCCCCCCATACACTGTGCAATCTGTATGTATCCTGCCCCCCCCTCCCCCCATACACTGTGCGATCTGTATGGAGCCTTGTACTCACCGTTATCAAACTCATCCGGGATCTAAAGAAGAAAAAAAAATAAACATTAAAAAGCGTCTGTGACATATCCCTCCATATTTTACATAACAGGACCCGGCCATTACCCAACAGGGGGCTCAGCAATGAATCTATAGGCGTTCGGACACCAGAAGCATTAGTGGGGGTCTCGCTCAATCCGAGGGTCCATCCATTGTAATAGACTGAGGCTTTGTAGCTATAGATTTGCAGCTTACGCCCAGAAGCCCCCTTATCTAGGACCCTCACACTTGGCACAATTGGTGGGAACAATGGAGAAGTGTGCTGCTAAACACACAGTAAACATCAAAGCCCGGGGACATGGAGTGTGCCGGGGTCCGCCCAAAGTCTGTCAGTCACAGCAAGGTGAGACCCTCGCATATCAAAGGCCAGGAGAGGAAGCCGGGGCGTCAACAGGAAGCCGGAGATGAAAGGGCCGGAATGGGCGCAGACGTACCTGCAATGTGTCAGGAGCCCAGGACCACTGTTCCCACACTGACCAAACGCCTGGGGGCATCACAGCCCGGACCCCATCCCTCCATGTACTGAGAGTCCAGACCTATCCGGGTGACAACCAATATGGCCGACGTGACGGCTTCTACAGGAGATGTCACCGCACTTTCAGCGAAATATTGGACCCAGCAGCCCTTATATCATCCAGACACAGATTTATAGAAAGTCTCTGGGGACTTGTCTTATAGGGCAATTATGGCTACCAAAGATATCCCCCTGTAAGGCCACGGCGGTCAAAAAATGCCCAGATGTTTTTCAAAACCTTGAAGTGGAAGAAAACCGCTCAAAACACGGAACACACCATGGCTCAGTGGTTAGGCACTGTACTATCTATAGAACAGCACATTGGTTAGCACTACTATATACAGTTAGGTCCAGAAATCTTTGGACAGTGACACAATTTTGGCGAGTTGGGCTCTGCATGCCACCACATTGGATTTGAAATGAAACCTCTACAACAGAATTCAAGTGCAGATTGTAACGTTTAATTTGAAGGTTTGAACAAAAATATCTGATAGAAATTGTAGGAATTGTCACATTTCTTTACAAACACTCCACATTTTAGGAGGTCAAAAGTAATTGGACAAATAAACCAAACCCAAACAAAATATTTTTATTTTCAATATTTTGTTGCGAATACTTTGGAGGCAATCACTGCCTTAAGTCTGGAACCCATGGACATCACCAAACGCTGGGTTTCCTCCTTCTTAATGCTTTGCCAGGCCTTTACAGCCGCAGCCTTCAGGTCTTGCTTGTTTGTGGGTCTTTCCGTCTTAAGTCTGGATTTGAGCAAGTGAAATGCATGCTCAATTGGGTTAAGATCTGGTGATTGACTTGGCCATTGTAGAATGTTCCACTTTTTTGCACTCATGAACTCCTGGGTAGCTTTGGCTGTATGCTTGGGGTCATTGTCCATCTGTACTATGAAGCGCCGTCCGATCAACTTTGCGGCATTTAGCTGAATCTGGGCTGAAAGTATATCCCGGTACACTTCAGAATTCATCCGGCTACTCTTGTCTGCTGTTATGTCATCAATAAACACAAGTGACCCAGTGCCATTGAAAGCCATGCATGCCCATGCCATCACGTTGCCTCCACCATGTTTTACAGAGGATGTGGTGTGCCTTGGATCATGTGCCGTTCCCTTTCTTCTCCAAACTTTTTTCTTCCCATCATTCTGGTACAGGTTGATCTTTGTCCTTTGTCTCATCTGTCCATAGAATACTTTTCCAGAACTGAGCTGGCTTCATGAGGTGTTTTTCAGCAAATTTAACTCTGGCCTGTCTATTTTTGGAATTGATGAATGGTTTGCATCTAGATGTGAACCCTTTGTATTTACTTTCATGGAGTCTTCTCTTTACTGTTGACTTAGAGACAGATACACCTACTTCACTGAGAGTGTTCTGGACTTCAGTTGATGTTGTGAATGGGTTCTTCTTCACCAAAGAAAGTCTGCGGCGATCATCCACCACTGTTGTCATCCGTGGACGCCCAGGCCTTTTTGAGTTCCCAAGCTCACCAGTCAATTCCTTTTTTCTCAGAATGTACCCGACTGTTGATTTTGCTACTCCAAGCATGTCTGCTATCTCTCTGATGGATTTTTTCTTTTTTTTCAGCCTCAGGATGTTCTGCTTCACCTCAATTGAGAGTTCCTTAGACCGCATGTTGTCTGGTCACAGCAACAGCTTCCAAATGCAAAACCACACACCTGTAATCAACCCCAGACCTTTTAACTACTTCATTGATTACAGGTTAACGAGGGAGACGCCTTCAGAGTTAATTGCAGCCCTTAGAGTCCCTTGTCCAATTACTTTTGGTCCCTTGAAAAAGAGGAGGCTATGCATTACAGAGCTATGATTCCTAAACCCTTTCTCCGATTTGGATGTGAAAACTCTCATATTGCAGCTGGGAGTGTGCACTTTCAGCCCATATTATATATATAATTGTATTTCTGAACATGTTTTTGTAAACAGCTAAAATAACAAAACTTGTGTCACTGTCCAAATATTTCTGGACCTAACTGTATAGGACATCATGGTGGCTCAATGGTTAGCACTGTACTATATATAGGTCAGCACAGTGGCTCAGTGGTTAGCACTATATATAGGACATCACGGTGGCTCAGTGGTTAGCACTTTAATATAGGACATCATGGTGGCTCAATGGTTAGCACTGTACTATATATAGGTCAGCACAGTGGCTCAGTGGTTAGCACTATATATAGGACATCATGGTGGCTCAGTGGTTAGCACTGTACTATATATAGGACAGCACAATGGCTCAGTGGTTAGCACTGTACTATATAGGTCAGCACAGTGGCTCAGTGGTTAGCACTCTATATAGGACATAACGGTGGCTCAGCGGTTAGCACTGTACTATAGGACATCACGGTGGCTCAGTGGTTAGGCACTGCACTAATATAAGACAGCATAGTGGCTGAGTGGTTATTACTGTACATACATATACATATATATATATATATATATATATATATAGGACAGCACAGTAGCTTAGTGATTAGGCACTGTTCTATACACACTACAGCACAGTGGGTCAGTGGTTAGGCACTGCTATATATAGGACAGCTTAGTGGCTCAGTGGTTAGCATTGCACTATATATAGGACATCTCGGTGGCTCAGTGGTTAGCACTGCAGTCTTGCAGCTCTGGGGTCCTGGGTTCAAATCCCACCATGGACAAATCTACAAGGAGTTTATATGTTCTCCCCGTGTTTGTGTGGGTTTCCTCCCACACTCCAAAGACCATACTGAGAGAATACAGACAGTGAGCCTCAACGGGGACAGTGATGCTGATATATGTAAATCGCTGTGGAATTAACAGCGCTATATAAAAATAAAAAGACAGAGGAACACACGACCAGAAAAACGGATTTCAGTAGAAATAATAAAAGTGGTGGTCCAGATTTTATAGTACAGTCCTGTCGTCTGGATTCTCCGGTGCTGCCAGCGAGTAGGTGACCACATAAATGCAATTTCATCATGCGCCAATCCGGCTTCTCTCAATCCACTCCTATTGAGAGGAGTTGAATCAGCAAATCACATATATGCAGCCATGTATACATTCCCATCGACAACACCAGAGAATGGAGACAGCGAGCGCACCTTCCGGCACGAGATCTAGCATACTTTGCATTCAAACATGGACAACCCCTTTAAGTGTATGCACACAGCGTCTTTTTCAGAATCCGTGCGAAAAATTGCAATTTTTAAGGACTGTTTGGAGCAGACCCCGCAGAATACTCTGGGTGCACAAGACCCCGTACACTGCAGTCTCCTGAGCGTGGGAAAGATGGCCGGAGCTTCCTCTTCACATACCCGTCCTAATAACAGTAATATGGCTGTATACCTTCTGTCCAACACCCTCCTGCCCCTCCCCGGCATCAAAGAGGAGCAGGAGGAAGCGGCCGGTGGTGGCACAAGTCCCCCGCATCAGAGAGGACACACTTGGCACCTGGCTGAGAAGTGGGCTCCATTATACCTGGTGTGTGATATTCCTGCAGGCGGAAGACGAGTCTGGGACCGGATCCCACACGGGGCAAGAGAAGGAGAAGTGTTTATAGGACAGTATACTCTTTGGGCGACACCTCGGAGCAGACTACAGTCATTCAGGCCATTACATTTGGGGGTCATCCCTTCTTGTTTTCAATTTTGAGCTCATCTTTTTTCCTCCTCTACTTCAAAGAGCCTCAACTTTATTTCTCCCCCGACATCGCCGTACGAGGACTTGTAGTTTGGAAAGACGCCGTTTACGCCTACCCCTTAGGCTAAGTTCACATTTCCGTTGATTTGTATCAGTCACATGCGTCGCTTGACGCATGTGACTGATGCGCTGTTCAACGCTGTACAACGGATGACAAAGAACAGAATTCTTTGTCGGATTCCGTTGTGTGCGGGGGGCGGGGCCAGGCGCTGAGGATGTCAGTGGAAGTGCTGCGGTCTGCATGGCTGGGGACAGGTGAGTGTATCTGTGAGTGAGTGAGTGAGTGAGTGAGTGTGTGTGTGTGTGTGTGTGTGTGTGTGTGTGTGTGTGTGTGTGTGTGTGTGTGTGTGTGTGTGTGTGTGTGTGTGTGTGTGTGTGTGTGTGTGTGTGTGTGTGTATGTGCATGTATGTATGTATGTATGTATATGTATGTATGTGTGTGCACATGCAAAGTGCGGGAGGGGGCGGAGCCGAGCAGGGGGCGGGGCCAGGCGCTGAGGATGTCAGTAGAAGTGCTGCGGTCTGCATGGCTGGGGACAGGTGAGTATGTGTGAGTGAGTGTGTGTATGTGCATGTATGTATGTATGTATGTATGTGTGTGTGTGCACATGCAAAGTGCGGGAGGGGGCGGAGCCGAGCAGGGGGCGGGGCCAGACGAGGGTGTCAGTGCTTGTCTGCATGGCTGGGGACAGGTGTGTGTGTGTGTGTGTGTGTGTGTGTGTGTGTGTGTGTGTGTGTGTGTACGTACATACATGTGCGGAGTGCGGGAGGGGGCGGGGCCGAGCGGGGAAGTGTCGGCCTCCCTGCACACGTAACCAGCCTAAATATCGGGTAACAGCAAAGCACCCGATGTTTACCTTGGTTACCCGATATTTACCTTGGTTACGGGCCTACACCGCTTAGCGTTGGCTCCTTGCACCGTAACCAGGGTAAATATCGGGTAACCAACCAAAGCTGGTGACGTGTGCAGGGAGCCAGAGAGCATGCGCAGCGAAATCCGACGGATCTCGTTGCTCAAAAAACGTTACATGCTGCGTTCCCCCCGCCCGGCGGTCAGTCGTTCCACGACTGATCAGTCGGGCGGAGGGTGCAACGCAGCATCATCAGTCACAATCCGCTGCTCATACAAGTCTATGGGAGCAGCGGAATCCGCTAAACGGATTCCGCTGTTTACAAGAGCAGCGGATTGTGACTGATAGATTTTAGCGGAAATGTGAACTTAGCCTTAGACTGCTTGTGAGCCACCGCGCCATCCATCATCTATGGCTCTACCGGTGATGTTGAGAGAGACCCGTAAGGTGTCCATCCCTGGCAGCCCGGTAAAAAAAGTGCGAGCAGCATGGCCAGCCACCGGCGCCGTTTCAAAGGATGGACCCCCAATGGTTCGGCACGTCGGAGCCGCATTATGCCAAGCCCCGGGTCAACGTAGACGTTTGAGATCAGAGTCACCTTTAATGATCAGAAATAGAGTTTATACATAGATACGGAAACTATCAAGAAAAGACACGTTGGGCCTCCTGTAGGTGGTATGAGGTGACAGAAGGACCACGTCGCGCTCCTCCAGGACACACGGCCATCTTCTTGTCCTGCGCTCATCCACTTTTATGACACATCAATTAGTCACGTTCTTACACTGAACTATGGAAGGGCAACAGCTGGGACCCCCGACAATATGTCTCTGGTTTATGGACCGCACATGCTTCTCAACAAACCGGCCTCCATAGTAAAATGTAACTACTGTATGAGGCCGACTGACCAACAACCCGACCCTCATAAAGATAAGTGGCGCCAGAGACCCGGCAGCTGCTCATCACCTGTGGTATAGACGCACAGAAGCCGGGGTCACAGCGTCACATACATTAGATCTGGTTACCCCCCATTCTCTATATTGTTTTAGGTTTTCACAACTTATATGGGAGTCTGTACACAGGTCTATGCCGCCAAGTGCTCTCCAGCCATACCGGGGAGCAGATCTGGGGGATTCATCGATAAAGGAGAGAAGGTATAGGGGGGCTCTCCATCCATAGAGGGGACAACGTCTGGGGGATTCATCAATAAAGGGGAGAAGGTATAGGGGGGCTCTCCATCCATAGAGGGGACAACGTCTGGGGGATTCATCGATAAAGGAGAGAAGGTATAGGGGGGCTCTCCATCCATAGAGGGGACAACGTCTGGGGGATTCATCGATAAAGGGGAGAAGGTATAGGGGGGCTCTCCATCCATAGAGGGGACAACGTCTGGGGGATTCATCAATAAAGGGGAGAAGGTATAGGGGGGCTCTCCATCCATAGAGGGGACAACGTCTGGGGGATTCATCGATAAAGGAGAGAAGGTATAGGGGGGCTCTCCATCCATAGAGGGGACAACGTCTGGGGGATTCATCGATAAAGGGGAGAAGGTATAGGGGGCTCTCCATCCATAGAGGGGACAACGTCTGGGGGATTCATCGATAAAGGGGAGAAGGTATAGGGGGGCTCTCCATCCATAGAGGGGACAACGTCTGGGGGATTCATCGATAAAGGGGAGAAGGTATAGGGGGGCTCTCCATCCATACAGGGAAGGAGGTCTGGGGGATTCATTGATAAAAAGGGAGGAAATCTGGTGTGGGGAGGGGGGTCCTCTCCAATACAGGATAGGAGCTCGGGGGAACCTCTCCATCATTACAGGGGAGTAGGTCAAGGAGGGGAAGGGGAGGCAGTTTTGTTGATAAAGGGGAGGAGGTATTGGGGGGCCTCTCCAATACAGGGGGAGGTCTGAGGGGTTTGCGCTCCCCACACTGCATTTTTCATGTGTCTGGCTGGGTGCTGTATTAGTGCATCACACTGTATTGTGCCCAGCACTAATAGGTGCCGTCTAAACACATACAGTATATGTAATGCCACAACCCCCCCCTCCCCCCTCAAACCACAGCGTGTGCTGCCCCCTAGTGCTGTAAGTTTGGATATAATTCTCCATCCAGCACTTCACCTACGCTGCCCCCTGCAGGGAATATAGCAGACCACCCGCATGCTGTGCTGGGAGTCATAGGTTTACAATCTTGGGAAATCCCTGCAGCTTTAACACCTTAAAGGGAATCTGTCAGGTTTTTGCTCCCTCATTTGAGAGCAGCATGATGTAGAGACAGAGACCCTGATTCCGGCAATGTGTCACTTACTGAGCTGTGTGCTGTCATTTTGATACAGTGCCTTGTGAAAGTATTCAGCCCCCTTGAATTTTTCAACCTTTTCCCACATTTCAGGCTTCAAACATAAATGATGAAAAAATGTTAATGTTCTGGAGAAGAAAACAAGTGGATACAATTGTGAAGGTGAATGAAATTTATTGCTTATTTTACATTTTTGTGAAAAATAAATAACTAAAAATTGGGGCGTGCAATATTATTCATCCCCTTTACTTTCAGTGCAGCAAACTCACTCCAGAAGTTGATTGAGGCTCTGTGAATGATCCAATGTTCTAGTAAATGACTGATGATGATAAATATAAGCCCCTGTGTGTAATGAAGTCTCCGTATAATGCCCCTGCTCTGTGATAGTCTCAGGGTTCTGTGTAAAGCGCAGATCGCATCATGAAGACCAAGGAACACAACAGGCAGGTCCGTGATACTGTTGTGGAGAAGTTTAAAGCCGGATTTGGTTACAAAAAGATTTCCACAACTTTAAACATCCCAAGCAGCACTGTGCAAGCAATCATATTGAAATGGAAGGAGTATCATACCACTGCAAATCTACCAAGACCCGGCCGTCCATCCAAACTGTCATCTCACACAAGGAGAAGACTGATCAGAGATGAAGCCAAGAGGCCCATGATCACTCTGGATGATCTGCAGAGATCTACAGCTGAGGTGGGAGAGTCTGTCCATAGGACAACAATCAGTCGTACACTGCACAAATCTGGCCTTTATGGAAGAGTGACAAGAAGAAAGCCATTCCTCAAAGAGATCCATAAAAAGTGTTGTTTAAAGTTTGCCACAAGCCCCTGGAGACACCAAACATGTGGAAGAAGGTGCTCTGCTCAGATGAAACCAAAATCAAACTATCTGGGCACAATGCCAAACGATATGTTTGGCATAAAAGCAACACAGCTCATCACCCTGAACACAACATCCCCACTGTCAGACATGGTGGCGGCAGCATCATGGTTTGGGCCTGCTATTATTCAGCAGGGACAGGGAAGATGGTTAAGATTGATGGGAAGATGGATGGAGCCAAATACAGGACCATTCTTGAAGAAAACCTGTTGGAGTCTGCAAAAGACCTGAGACTGGGACGGAGATTTGTCTTCCAACAAGACAATGATCCCAAACATAAAGCAAAATCTACAATGGAATGGTTCACAAATAAACGTATCCAGGTGTTAGAATGGCCAAGTCACAGTCCAGACCTGAACCCAATCGAGAATCTGTGGAAAGAGCTGAAAACTGCTGTTCACAAACGCCTCCATCCAACCTCACTCAGCTCCAGCTGTTTACAAAGGATGGGCGAGAATTTCAGCATCTCGATGTGCAAAACTGATAGACACATCCCCCAAGAGACTGCAGCTGTAATCGCAGCAAAAGGGGGCGCTACAAAGTATTAACTTACAGAAGATGAATAATATTGCACGCCCCAATTTTCAGTTATTTTTTATAAAAGTTTAAAATAAGCAATATCGTTCAACTTCACAATTGTGTCCACTTGTTGCTGATTCTTCACCAGAACATTAACATTTATATCTTTATGTTTGAAGCCTGAAATGTGGGAAAAGGTTGAAACATTCAAAGGGGCTAAATACTTTTGCAAGGCACTGTATCTCATCATGCTGGAAGTTTTTGTAGAAGCTTTACATTCATTGCGCTGCTCCTGTATACAGATCTGGTAAATGCTCCAGGGATGGGTCAGTATTGTGCCCAGCACTTAGAAGTTCTGTCTAATCATATATGTAATGCACCCCCCACCCCACAGCCTGGCCCAGGCGGTGACTCCTCTGGAGAAGAAGAGACTAAATGTGAATCCTGCTATTAAACCTCAGACTACAGCGTGTGCTGCCCCCTAGTGCTGCATTGTAAGTAATGATATAATTCTTCACCTACGCTGCCCCCTGCAGGGAATATAGCAGACTACCTGCATGCCGGGAGTCTTAAGCTGGGTTCACATATAGCGACAGCGACGTCACTGTTACGTCACCATTTTCTGTGACGTAGCAGCGACCTAGTAAGTCGCTGTTCTGATCGCTGCTTAGCTGTCAAACACAGCAGACGCAGCAGCGATCATAACGACACACGTCGCTGTGGAAGCCATGCTGCACTTGGTAACTAAGGTAAATATCGGGTAACCATTACCCGATATTTACCTTGGTTACCAGCGCACTACGCTTAGCGTTGGCTCCCTGCTCTCCTAGCCAGGGTACACATCGGGTTAATTAAACGATGTGTACTCCGGCTACATGTGCAGGGAGAGCCAGCGCTAAGCAGTGTGCTCTCACGCTGCCAGCGCCGGCTCCCTGCTCACGTAGCTGGAGTACACATCGGATAATTAACCCGATGTGTACCCTGGCTAGGAGTGCAGGGAACAGGGAGCCGGCACTGGCAGCGTGAGAGCGGTGGTGCTAGTAAGGCTGCTTTCACACCTCCGGTTTCTGCAATGCGGTACAATCTGGCACTTTGCAGGAAAATCGCAACCGTTTTTTTTTGCTGCCGGTTGCGATTTTCCTGCATAGACTTTAATTAGTGCCGCATGGCCTTGCGTTCCGTCCGGTTTTTGCCGCATGCGGCAGATTTAGCCGATGCGGCGGCCGGATGGAACGTTGCCTGGCACGTTTTTTCGTGCGGCAAATAAAAACGCATCGCGCCGCATTCGGCCAATGCGGCGCATTTTTCAATGCATGCCTATGGCGGCCGGATGCGGCGCGATGCGGCAATAACCGCATACGGCTGCCGCATGCGGTTTTTGCCGCTGTGCATGCTCAGTAGCATGCCGCAAGCGGCAAAAACCGGACTGGCCGCAAAGGAAAAACTTATGCAAAGAATGCGGTGTTTTCACCGCATCCGTTGCATAGCTTGCACAGCCGGATTGAGCCGCAGAGCTCAAGCCGGATGTGTGAAAGCAGCCTAACTAATGTAAATATCGGGTAACCAAGGAAAGGGCTTCTTGGTTACCCGATATTTACCCTGGTTACAGCTTACCGCAGGCTGCCAGACGCCGGCTCCTGCTCGCTTTAGTTCGTCGCTCTCTCGCTGTCACACAGCGATGTGTGCGTCACAGCGGGAGAGCGACGACGAAAAAATGAAGCAGGACATTCAGCAACGAGCGGCGACCTCACAGCAGGAGCCAGGTCGTTGCTGGATGTCACACACAGCGACAACGACAGGACGTCGCTGCTACGTCACAGAAAATGGTGACTTAGCAGCGACGTCGCTGTCGCTGTGTGTGACACCACCTTTAGCTATGTGCCCACGCTGCGGAACATTTGCGGAATTTGCAGTGATTTTTTTCGCAGAAATTCTGTGGATTTTTCCAAATTTCTGCAGTACAGCGAGTCCCCAGCCATTTCTATGGCATTTGGGGACTGCTGTGCCCATGCTGCGTTTTTTCCCACAGCGGAAATAATGCGGATTTCCCTGCGAAAAAATCTGCAGCATGTGAATTATTCCTGCGGATTTCTCCGCAGGGTCCCATGCTTACCTGCCTTGATTGAAGACACCAGAGTCACTTCATCTGGTGCAGAGGAGCGCGTTGGTGCCAGGAGCAGGCAGCAGGAGGTGGGCGGGGCCTCCACGAGCTCCGGTCATGTGACAGCCGGAGCTAGTTCAGGCCCGCCCACCTTCTCCTGCACAGTGCAGACAGACACGGACAGAAATTGAAGTGCTGCGTGATGGAGGCAAGTATGAACGCCCCGATCACTCAGCACTTGTTCTGCAATGAGGATGCAGTGCCGAAGCCATGGTACTGTATCCTCAATGCAGAATCACCGCAGCATATCCGCAGGACATTCCGCAGCACATCCACAGTACATATACGTCCGCAGCACAAAACAGACAAAGTTGTGCTGCGGATTTCTGGGAGCTCCTGCGGATATATCTGTAGCACACTTTCCCCGTGGGCACATAGCCTTAGGTTTACAACCTGGGGAGATCCCTACAGCTTTAAGACCTTAAAGGGAATGTGTCACCAGGTTTTTGCTCCCCCATCTGAGAGCAGCATGATGTAGGGGCAGAGAGCCTGATTCCAGCGACGTGTCATTTACTGAGCTGTTTCCTGTCATTATGACTGCAGATCTAGCAGTTATAGGCCCAGTGCCAACGCTGTGTAGTTTTGACGAGTATTTTCAGAAATCTGCAGCTAAATCTCCATGTCCATTGTGAAGCCAGCAAAGTCTATGAGAATTCACAAGTGCTGTGCCCACGTTGCTTATTTTTCCCTTGCGTATTTGGTGCAGAAAAAATGAAATCTGCACCAAATACGCAAGGGAAAAATACTCAACGTGGGCACAGCACTTCTGAATTCTCATAGACTTTGCTGGCTTCACAATGGACATGCAGATTTTGCTGCAGATTTCTAAAAATCTGCATCAAAATACACAGCGTGGGCATAGGGCCATACAGAGCTGGACTACCCGCAGCAACCACCAACCTCAGCTCAGATGATCTGGCCAATTATTTAAAATTAAATATTAACCATAGTCTCCCAATATCATGCATGCTCTTCCCTCCTGCACTCTTCATCAAGCTCACTTTCCATCTCCAAGCCAGTCACAGATTCTGGCAGCAGAAAACCATTACTAAAAAAAAGCCCCCAAAAATCCTGTGACCAAATCTGCGCTGATAAGTACAGAGCGGTCTCTGATCTCGCCTTCATCTCTAAACTCCTGGCATGCTTGGACCTGTCTTGTCTAATGCGCTCTCAGATAACTCTTCTTGAGCCTTCACAATCTGATTTCCGCTCCCTACACTCTAGGGAAACTGCCCTTACTAAAGTCTCTAATTGCTCTATCAGCTAAATCTAGTGGCCCCTGCTCTCTGCTGATCCTCCTGGATCTGTGTATTCGACACTATGCTCCGCTCTATCGGGCTCAAGGGCACCGCTCCCTTCTGGTTCTCCTCCTATCTCTCTGATTGTTCCTTCATTGTATTTTTTGACAGCTCCTCTTACTGTTGGGGTTCCTCAAGGCTCAGTCCTAGCCCCCCTTCTCTTCTCTCTATACACAGCCCCTATTGGACAAACAATCATTAGATTTGGTTTCCAGCTCCATCTCTGCTGATGACACCCAACTGTACACATCACCACTGAATTACTGCAAAACACCAGTGATTGTCTGTCCGCTGTCCCCAGCATCATGTCCTCCCTCTACATTTGAGCCTGTCACAGCCCATTGTGGTTCCTCCCTCTCCTAACCTTCCAAAACCCAATATTGCCATTTCCGTGTGTGGCTCGACCATTACTCCCCTGCAGCACGCCCGCTGTTTTGGGGTTAGATTTGACTCCGATCTCCCCTTCACTCCTTACATCCAATCACTCACGTCACCTCCACCTCAAAAACATCTCTAGAATTCGACCTTTTCTCACCGTTGATTCTGCAAAATGTTTACTGTCGCTCTTATTCATTGCACCTCTATAATAAACTCTCCCCTCCCCAATCCCTCCTGAATGCAGCAGCCAGGATCATTTTCCTCTCCAACTGCTACACTGACGCCTCCACCCTGTTCCAGTCATTGCACTGGTTGCCCATCCGCTACAACATAAACTTATCACTCTCACACACAAAGCTCTGCACAGTTCTGCACTGCCCAACATCTCCTCCATCTCTATCACCCCACCCGTGCCCTCCGTTCCACTAATGACCTAAAACTAAAATCCTCTATAACATTCCACTTCTGTTTCTAAGACTTCTCCCGAGCTGCGCCAATTCTCTGGAACGCACTCCCGAGGACAATTCAATTATATCCCAATACGCACAGTTTTAAGCAGATCCTATTGCTGGCCGGACCCTACAATACAAGCACTTTTTACCCTATTTCCTCAGATTGTGGCTTAGGAGCAGGACCCTCACTCCTTTTGGCATCTGTTGAGCTGTTACTCTGTATTTACCCCCTCTGAATTGTAGATTGCTGTAGCATATGTTGGCGCTATACAAATAAATATATTATTATGGTTCTGTCCTAGCAGGGGTGAAAGTGCTCCGTCCTGGTGGTCGGTGGGGTCCCAGCAGTCAGACCCCACTAACCTAAAAGTTATCAGTTTTAATAGGGAGAGGCGATAACTTCTGCCAACTGGAAGCCAAAACTTATACTGGTCTCGTCTGCAATTGTGCGCAGGGCCCCCCCAACACAGAGGTCGCCGCGCGCAGGCCCCCCCCCCCCCCCGACACTGAGGTCGCCGCGTGCAGGGCCCCCCGACACTGAGGTCGCCGCGCGCAGGGCCCCCCCCGACACTGAGGTCGCCGCGCGCAGGGCCCCCCCCGACACTGAGGTCGCCGCGCACAGGGCCCCCCCCGACACTGAGGTCGCCGCGCACAGGGCCCCCCCCCGACACTGAGGTCGCCGCGCACAGGGCCCCCCCCGACACTGAGGTCGCCACGCGCAGGGCCCCCCCCCGACACTGAGGTCGCCGCGCGCAGGGCCCCCCCCGACACTGAACAGTCCACAAAATCCAGTGGATCCGGTACAGGAGGCTGTTCTGTAATCTCAGCGGGGATGTCCCGGTCACTGCAGTATATGTGTATATAATATATCAGCGATTTACCTTATTGCCCTCCTCGTCCACCGCGCTGCTCCCTGCATCCAAAACAGAGAAGACGTAAGAAAAACAAGAAAGGTGACATCACCCACACTGGACCCCCCAGTATAGAACATGGGGTCCTCACCGAAGGTATACACCATAAAGCCGCTGCCCAGCACGCCCATGACGCCGGCCGCCCGGAGAACAAACTTTTTAGCCCTGGCTTTGTTTTCCTTCTGCTTCTTCTGCTGTTCCTCTGATTCGGGATTACTTTGGGGGTCTTCTGTGACCTGTGGATGGGAAAAAAGAAGGAAAGCAATGAGTCTGAGACAATATGAGTGGGTGAACGTATTGGTATGAGAAGAACAGGAGGCACCGGGTGCCATATGTAGGTGGGGGGGGGGGGGAAGAGGGGAGAGTCAAAGTGCGGAGAGGAGCATCGGGGGCAGAGGTGCCCATATACAGCACAAATAGGCAGAATACAGACATCAGCGGCAAAAGAGCTGAATATAATCTGCAACTTGTACCATGACACCCCCCAGGCTCAGCTCCATGGAAGCACCAGGATGGCAGGGACAGGGGCCTCAGCAACACCCCGGCTGCCAAAACAACCTATCAGCAGCCTGTAATGGCGCCATAGGGTCAATGCTCACACCACCCACAACCCTTCCATGAACATGCTGTTGTCAGACTGTCAAGCGGGAGGAGGCACATTACCCAGTGGGGGAGGTGAGGAGGCACATTACCCGGTGGGGGAGGTGAGGAGGCACATTACCCGGTGGGGGAGGTGAGGAGGCACATTACCCGGTGGGGGAGGTGAGGAGGCACATTACCCAGGGGGGGAGGTGAGGAGGCACATTATTACTCAGGGGGGGGGAGGAGGCACATTACCCGGGGGAAGGGGGGGGGTGAGGAGGCACATTACCCGGGGGAGGGGGGGGGGGGGGGGGGCGGGAGGTTTGGAGGCACATTACTCGGGGGGGGGGGGGGAGGAGGTGGTGAGGAGGCACATTACCCGGGGGGGGGGGGGGAGGAGGTGGTGAGGAGGCACATTACTCAGGGGGGGGGGGGGGGGGGGAGGTGGTGAGGGGGCACATTACCCGGGGGGGGGGAGGTGGGGAGGCACATTACTCGGGGGGGGAGGTGAGGAGGCACATTACTCGGGGGGGGGGAGGTGGGGAGGCACATTACTCGGGGGGGGAGGTGAGGAGGCACATTACTCGGGGGGGGGGAGGTGAGGAGGCACATTACTCGGGGGGGGGGGGGGGGGGGAGGTGAGGAGGCACAATACTCGGGGGGGGGAGGTGAGGAGGCACAATACTCGGGGGGGGGGGGGAGGAGGCACATTACTCGGGGGGGAGAGAGGAGGCACATTACTGGGGGGGGGGGGGGGTGAGGTGAGGGGGAACATTACTCGGGGGGAGGAGGCACATTACTCTGAGAGGGTTGAGGGAACAGCGGGGAGATGGGGCCTCCTCTACACTGGGGGGAAGGGCTTGATGACAGCTGTATAGGAGGGGAGGTCACAGGGTCAGGGGGAGGTGACAGGTCAGTGACAGGTGACGTTCTCCTCGGCTCTCACCTCCTTCTGTTGGCTCCGCAGCCTGTCCTGCAGCACCGCTCCGGTCAGACTCTCCCCCGGTCCGGTGCTCAGTTGCCGGCATGCCAGCGCGGCCCGGTTTGAGCAGAGTAACCGCACCGACCTCCCGCACGCAGGCACCAGCGAGGCCGCCATCTTTCCTGGCACTGCGCACTGCCAACCAATCCTAAGGAAGCCGGGAATAACAAGAGCCAATCAGGACCTCGAAAACGAACAGCGAATCAAACGCTGAAAGAGAGCAGCTAATAGGAGTGAGGGATTTAAATGAGCTGTCAGGGTTCGGCGGCCATATTGTGTGTGGCAGAGGGTAGTACCTGAAGTTACTTCACGTGGGGGGTGGCGCTGGTTACTATGCGAGGAGGAACCAAATAATAGCACTGTACCCCATTAATAATAGTGCTGCCTCAGAGTAATTACATTCATACTGTGCCTGGTGATACACCTAACAGCTCCATAATAATACTACCATAGAGTGTAATCATATAGTACTGCTACACTGGGTTTAGAAATATAACTTTAGTATAATAATATATTTGTTGAATAGTGCTGCCACACAGTGCCACATAAAGAGCCATCAAACACCAGTGTACAGTGACAGCCATCATCCAGCAACAAGGGCTTGTTCATCAGTGTCTAACATTCAGTTTTCATCCATTTTCTTCCCATTGTTTCTTCTATGATTTTTTTCATATGCAAAAAAAAAGCTTCCAAAATTCTCCTACCATTAGATAAAATCCGTACAGCCCCAGGATGATGTGACCCATGGATGGGGTCCGGGCGCTGCCCATTTATTTCATGGACCCACTGACTGACATGAGCGAGATTCACAATGAACTCGGATCCAAATCGGACGTGTCACCATTTTTTATTTTTTTTTACACTTGATCCGAAAAAAACCCCCATGGATATATGAACACCCCATAGACTACAATGGGCACATGCTCCGTCTGTGAGAAACTGACGTCTAAACGGAGCTTAAAATGCTGCCACATATCAGTGACACTGCTCATAGCAGCCACAGTGCCAAAAAATAGAGGAAAAGATGGTGCACCCCTGTAAGGGCTCATTACTGACTGGGGTCTGGACGGAATTTCATTGATACAGAAAACTATGGATGATACTGCCACCTGCTGGCCATATAGTATATCATCCACTGTACTCCATCCATCCGTCTGTCCATCCGTCCGTCTGTCCATCCGTCCGTCTGTCCATCCATCAGTCTGTCGATCCATCCGTCTGTCCATCCATCCGTCTGTCCATCCATCCGTCTGTCCATCCATCCGTCTGTCCATCCATCCGTCTGTCCATCCGTCCGTCCATCCATCCGTCCGTCCATCCATCCGTCCGTCCATACATCCGTCCGTCCATACATCCATCCGTCCATCCATCTATCCATCCGTCCATCCATCCGTCCGTCCGTCCATCCATCCATCCGTCCATCCATCCATCCATCTATCTACAGTCATAGCCAATAGTTTTGACACTCATGAAATTGTTACAGAAAATGAAGCATTTCTCCCTGAACACTATTGCAATTACACACCTTTTGTTATACACATGATTATTTCCATTGTGTGTATTTGAACAACAAAAAAAAAAAAAGAAATAATGGCAAGTATAATATAATTTCACACAAAACCCAAAAATGGGCCGGATTAAATTGTTGCCACTTTTCCAAATTGTGGGTTAACAACTTTGTTTCAAGCATCTGATGCTCGTTCAAACTCACCTGTGGCAAGTAACAAGTGCGGGCAATATGAAAATCACATTAAAAAAACAACTAAAAAAGGAGAAGTTGGCTCAATTTTTACATTGTGTGCTACACTAAGCATAGAGAACAGAGTGAGGCGAAGACAACTGTCTGAGGACTTGAGAACCAAAATATCACGTTGACAGGGCCTGCTCCAGTGACGTCTGCCTCGGTCACCAGGCGCCGCTCTACTGCCATGTCTCCACCAGGGCCTGCTCCGGTGACCTCTGCCCCAGTCACCAGGCGCCGCTCTGCTCACACTGCAGGCACTACTGGTAATGAGGGAGAGGTCAGTTCCCGTGGCTCTGGTGGGTGGAGTCGCCGCACATTCACCAAGCTTGGTCTGGCTGGAACTTGCAGTACTGCTGACTGACTGTAGGGGTGTGTGCCTTCCAGTTAGTATCAGCTCCTACTTCAGCTTATGGGAAGGCACCACACATTTTTTATATCCTTCAGTGTTCTTGGATCTTTGCCAGATATAGTCCTGTGTTGCTGTGAGCCACATCCTTCCTGGTACTGTGCACCTTGTTTGTTGTCTTGCATGAACTCGGCTTTGTTTATTGATGTCTCTCCTGTCTACTGTTTTGTACCTCGCCTGACATCATCTCGGTTTGACCTTGGCCTGTTTTCCGGACATTCCTCCTGCTTGCTGTTTTGTACCTCGCCTGACATCTCGGTTTGACCTCGGCCTGTCAACTATCCCCATCTCTGGACTGCAGCCTACCATAGGAGGCAGTGAACCCCTGGACCCTGCAGTAATTTTAGATCCCTGTATAGGGGTTGAAGGGTTTTTGTGGTACCTTAGGGTCCTGCTTAGTAGCTGGCTTGTCGCTACACAAAATTGTTGAAAACTATCAACAATCTTTAAGGTTACAAGTTTATCTCCAGAGATCTTGATGTTCTTTTGTCCATGGTGAGCAACATAATCAACACAATTTTCTAGGAGAAAGTACAGCATAACCAGGGCCTTTAGGGTTTTCTTATGTATTTTCCTCAGGAGTGCACCGTTCCTCTGCCTCTTGGCTTCCTGCTGTCAGTGGGAACATTGCGCTCCCGAGGATTGACTGTGAGCATTAGAGCAGCGCATGCTCCTTGACTAAAAAAAAACCCTCCTCAAGTAGCAGTTCTTATTGTGAATTTCTACTCTTCTCAAGGGGGCAACACCTTAAAGGGACCAGATCAGGAGGACACCGAGCTGGAAAGGCAGATCCTCATTTAGTTTTCAGGGTGATCTTGTTGGTTATCATGGTGCTTGTTTTTTTAAGGTGATCAATACCAACAATCCTTTTAGTAGAAACCTCTTCAAAAAACGTTCCTTTTTTGATGAGTTTGTCGTTTTTTGAGTGACTTTTCAGGTGTTTTTCAATGTGGACCCGCAAAACAAAAACCACTCCGTGTGCACATTCCCTTTATTGCCCCAGGGCTAACATACTGATGTAGAGGAAGATATTAGCAAGAGGCCTCTGTTGTTGGGTGACCTAGGAGTGTGTGAGCAAAAATCACAATAGTAAACATACAAAGATAATAATAAAGTTCATGTTTAAATATATTGTTTTTATTCCAGAAAAATAAATGCTTTTCAAACAAATCCAAAATATCCAACAGGAGAAAACATAGAAAAAGAACCACAGATAATAATAGTGATAGAAGTAAAAGTAATAATCAACATAATGATGAAAATAATAATAATAATAATAATTAGAGTATAATCATAAAAATATCATAAAATGACTCAAATGTATAAATATATAATAATTTTAATACCCAGAACAAAGATGAGGCAGAACATCCAGAGGGTGCAGAAGTGAGAAGAATCCTGGACGTTCTGCCCCATCTTTGTTCTGGGTATTTGTGGTGACCGTTGGAGGTTCTCGCACCCTCAGAAGATAAATAAATTAAATATAAATAAATATTTTATAAAAAAAAAATATCAACATTTAGGAAAATCCAAAAACATTTTTTTAAAAATACAACTTTTTGTAGATTCAGAAATCACTTCTGGACAGGATGAAGTTGTAGGGAACTTTTGTCTTCTGTGCAGACTGAGCTTTAGAAGCAATGGCCTCATATTTTCCATATCAAAGCTTAAAGGGAAACATTTGCTACTGAAACTTGTGATGAGGCCATGTAGGTGCTAGAACTTTTAGAGCCAGACCACTCGTGTCAGTAGTAAATGGTCCTGTCCGATGTATTCAGGATGTCCAAGGGAAGTCTTCAGTTGAGCTTGAACAATGAAAAACTTCCTCTAGGCTTGTGGATCTTCTCTGAAGGTTCTTTGTATTTAGTTCCCATGAGCCCAACACCCAACATCTTCCACCAGTAAAGGGATGAGTCCAAGTAACACAGCGTCCTGGAGACATTGTGGAGATTCCTACAAGATAATAACATCATGAGACCTTCTGCAAATCCAAGAGCATTTGGTGGTAGAGTCAGTGTCTGCCTCTTAATCTTCTACTCCTCTTGATAACCAAGTATATCTTCTCATATTACTATGGGTCAAAAAGCCCAGTGGGCTCTGGGGTAACCAAGCTTTGCCCGGTGTTGATCCTGTCTTGTGTCAGCATCTAACTTCTCCTGTGAGATATACCATATGCCAGTGGATGTAATGGTACACCTCAAATTGTCTACAAAGTGGGGTGTGTGTGAAATCAATCTTACAATAGTCCCCTTGGAATCTCTTAGACCCATGAGAACCCACAATGTGTCCTGCTAGATATCATCCTCCACCAATGGGCACCTCTGAGGGCTGGTAATTTAGTGCTAGTGCCTCCTAGTATTCGGTGCCGTTCAGTGGACATTGTAATAACCCATCAATGTGACTAACATCTCCCTTCTGCTTTACGAAGACTCTAGAAGTCCATCCCGCTCTCCACCACTGCTACGCTCCCGTCTTCAAAAATTGGTCCTACATCTCTCCTCTGGACACTGCACCTCCTTGATATTAAATAATTCACTTTATTGCCTGAGAACATCCACGTTTCTTACGCAGGACACTTACCTCATTCTTGAAGTCCTGGAGATGGTGCAGCCAAGGCTTCAGGTCCTCGGAGAGGGTCTCGCTGATTCCTGGTGACTCTTTCTGATGGACACAGAAGAGGAGGTTGATAAGTGATGGATGATAAGTCATGTTCATACAATCTAGAAGGAACTGGACATTGGAACTTACACAGATCGTGAGATCGTCTCTTAGTTTAAGGAAGATCATGAGTGACTGGGATCCGGGATCTGTAGCACCAGACGTGGACATGCTCTGCAGAACATCAACGGTTAGTGACACTCGTTTCAAGATCAAGATGAGACGATCGCTGGGCTGCGGAGAAGATGAGAGGGTCACATGGTTATTTTTTGGGTCTCTGGTGGGGTCAGTAAGAGCAGCAAGATCACTATGTATTTACCGTTAGGTCACAGACAGACGGCTTGTGTCTCCTCATACTTCTGTAGCATTTGATGGCACTGGTGGACATGTCCTTCTCCTGTTAACAGATAGAGCAGGATTTGTTGTAGGTTTTCAGCACATAACGTATGTTACATGTTCAGTATCAGAGAAGTCATCAAAATATCTACTGCATATTTTATTATCCAGAGGGAGGGAAAAGTCAGGAACTGACCCTCAACGCCTAACGTCCTTGGTCAATCTGTGCAGCTACTACGAGAGCCGCCATATCATACAGAATGGAGAAAATCCATTGTCTTACAGACTCAGATTGGTTCCTGATGTTGGCACCACCTATACATCCATGAATCTGTCCCCTCTATATAACACAACCCCCCTCCTTACATGTTCATTCTGCTGTTGTCGGATCACCCTGATGTCGGTGGACGATAAGGATTGATATCTGGACATCGGGCAGCGTCTCTGGTGTGGATGTCCGGTCACCGCCACAAGCACGAGGCTGAAGACCACCAGTCTGACGTCCATGGCTGGAGAATTGGTGCCGATCTGGAGACTTTCTTCTCTTCCTATGAACCTGCGTATAAGATATTAATGCATAAAACTTGATTATTATCCATTATGTTAATGTCCTCGGTGCTGTTTGTTTATGTACACCTGGTAGAAGATGCTCACCTGCCCGGTCTCCTTTCTTCTCTCAGTGGCTCGCAGCTCAGTGTCATATCTTCTCATATTTCTTCTTTTATATTTCAATCTCCAAGAGAGAAAATTCTTCATTTTCTGGATGTGCAGAGATCTTCGTCGTACGTCCAGAATACAAGTGACAGGAGACAAGTGACAGCAGCCGTGGGAACTTACGGCTTTCTGTTTCCCTAATCTCCAGTTGAGGAGACGTCAGGTCTCTGGGAGGAGACTCGTACAGGTGAAGCATCTACACAAGAATCCATCCGATGAGGCATGAAAGAAAAGGGTTAAATGTGATGGCTTCGACTCTCCAGTTGACCTCCAGTAGATGGGACCTCAAGGACCTTGAAGAAACAAGAACTTCCAAGGACTTCATGTAGGAAGAAATTGTACGGAAAGGACGTACGCTGATGAGTTTAGGACGTACATCAGAGATTTCATCCTGAAGAAGGAGCAAAGATTCGAAACGCATACAATAATAAAATCACAATATTGATATCCACCTGATCTCCTCTTCATTCTACACGGCAGAGCGGGATTTAACCCTTTTTTCCTCTCTTGCTCCATCCAAAGACCAGTGTTCACGGCTGTCGTGTAGGACATATAGTTAGTTAGGCTAGTCCAGGTGTCGGGAGGTAGCCATCACACATAAAGCCATATGGTACATGCGACAGTGGGTCCAACTTAGGACTAAGCTAATCTCATCCATTGAATGTGGCTTTGGGTTAAAAGGTGTCCGGTTGCTTGTGCTCAAAAGGGCAACCTAAGAAAATTTAAAGGGATCTTCCTGTTTCTGAAAACTCCTGTCCTCCTGTCTACAGTTTGTTTAAAAAAAAAACAAATAGTGCTTTACTCACCTTCCCCGGGTCCAACGATGAGTCTTCGCCGCTGCACGCGGTGTATTTTATTGTCAGCACTGCTGCAACCAATCAGTGAGCGCAGTGGTGAAAACAGCCGGGACTGGCGTAAAAACGACAAAGGTTGCAAAGTTTTTGTGTAACTTCGAGTTTAGGTTGTTTAATACCAAAATTCTGGAGTATACACCGCGATGAATCGTCTCTAGATTTATCTGCACTGACGTATTTGTGACAGGTGACCGGGATGAGTGAGCGTCCACTCAGAGATTGCTTGTCAATCTTTATTTCTGGAGGCATTTGCTTCTCATTAAGAAAATCCAGATAAAAATCAGGCAATGCTCCATGGGAAAAATGTATGCAAATTAGCTGTCCTCCAGAAAGAAGAAAACTGTCTCCCTCCCGCCCCCCATCAGACACTGTGCCCCTAAAAGTCAACGTCCAACACCCTTAAAGGGAATATGTGCTCAACAAATGCTTTATTAAGTTTTTATGTGGTTATATTTTATATATTTTTCATACAACGATATTCATGTTCTTTTCTGCAGTTACATGGAAAAAGGGAACAACAGACAACGGTGACACTATTGTGTTGTGTAGAAGTATTTTATAGGCAGAAGGGAAAGGTGAGCTGTGATATCACGTATTGTGAATGCTGGATCCTGTGTTATCAGTCATTGTATAGGAGGAGGTGAGCTGTGACATCATCTATTGTGTCTGGTGCATCATGTCTTATCTACTGTGTATAGAGGTGTAATCAATCATTGTACAGGAGAAGGTCACCTATTGTGAATTGTGTATTTTGTGTTATCTACTGTATAGAGAAGTGCTATCAGTTATTGTACAGGAGGAGGAGGTGAACTGTGATATCACCTATTGTGAATGGTGGATCCTGTGTTATCTTCTGTATATAGGGGTGTAATCAGTCATTGTACAGGAGGCGGTGAGCTGTGATATCACCTATTGTGTATGGTGGATCATGTCTTATCTACTGTATATAGAGGTGTTATTAGTCATTGTACAGGAGGAGGAGGTGAGCTGTGACATCAACTATTGTGAATGGTGGATCCTGTGTTATCTACTGTATAGAGAAGTGCTATCAGTTATTGTACAGGAGGAGGAGGTGAACTGTGATATCACCTATTGTGAATGGTGGATCCTGTGTTATCTTCTGTATATAGGGGTGTAATCAGTCATTGTACAGGAGGCGGTGAGCTGTGATATCACCTATTGTGTATGGTGGATCATGTCTTATCTACTGTATATAGAGGTGTTATTAGTCATTGTACAGGAGGAGGAGGTGAGCTGTGACATCAACTATTGTGAATGGTGGATCCTGTGTTATCTACTGTGTATAGAGGTGTAATCAATCATTACAGGAGAAGGTGAGCTGTGACATCACCTATTGTGAATTGTGTATTCTGTGTTATCTACTGTATAGAGAAGTGCTATCAGTTATTGTACAGGAGGAGGAGGTGAGCTGTGATACCTATTGTGAATGGTGGATCCTGTGTTATCTTCTCTATATAGGGGTGTAATCAGTCATTGTACAGGAGGAGGTGAGCTGTGATATCACCTATTGTGTATGGTGGACCATGTCTTATCTACTGTATATAGAGGCGTTATCAGTCATTATACAGGAGGAGGTGAGCTGTGACATCACCTATTGTGAATGGTGGATCCTGTGTTATCTGCTGTATAAAAGGGTGTTATCAGCCTTTGTATGGGAGGAGGAGGTGAGCCGTGATATCACCTATTGTGTTATGGTGGATCCTGTGTAATCTGCTGTATATCGAGGTGTTACCCGTCATTGTACAGGTGGAGGAGGTGAGCTGTGATATCACCTATTGTGTATGGTGGATCCTGTGTAATCTCCTGTATATAGATTTTTTACCTTTCAGTCTTATATCTATGATAATAAAGTGCTGAAAAGTTATCTGTATAGAACAGAAAGTTTGTTTTTTTATAATTCCAAGATACCATTGTTAAAATTGCAAGATTTCTTTGTTCATTTTTAATATGGTTATATAAAAGGTAAAAAAAAACTGTAACCAAAAGTTAATAAAATATAATTAATATAAAAATCTAACTTCTGATGACATGTTCCCCTTAATAAGCATTATAAGACCAGTGAGGATTTTAGCCAAAACGGAGCCACATCTACAGTCAGTTGTTTTGGAGAACATGGATCTCCTCTGCGTAAACGCCGTCTCATATACCCGACCGTTCCCGTACTCCGCACTGATGAAGGGTAAGCCCCCCGAAACAGCTGACTACAAATAGGTTCTGGTTTAGGTAATATGTCGGCTACAAGGCTCGTTACAGCCCCAATTACTGCCTTTTTTGGTAGCAGTCACGAATAGACGCGCCAGAGAGTTTCATTCCTTCTGGAGGAGAGCTAGTCAACTTTGCACTTAGTGTCAGAAATCGGATAGCTGGAATAACTGGTTCCAAAGAGGAAAAGAATGACAAAGGGATCAGTTTTCAAGGTCTGGCTCTATCTGAGGATGGGGGATTATAGAGTCAGCAGAAAAGTCTTCTTCAAGAATAGTCTGGACGCAAAATCCTACGAGGATTCACATATTACACACAACGGAGCCATGACGTCATCTGAAGCATCGGATCTGTTGGATTGGGAGGATTCCGATGGACGTAGTTACTCCACGTGATGGGAAGACCTTGGTTATACACAGATATCACATGTACGATATGGAGGTCGTTATTGAGAGCCGGCAGACCCTGGCCACATCTCTGTATATCGCAGGGCTTCCTCCTGTCACCTATATGAGTCTCCTCCCAGGGACCTGACGTCTCCTCACCTAGGGAAACAGAAAGCGGTGAGTTCCCCCCACTGCTGTCTCTTGTATTCTGGACGTACACTGAAGATCTCTGCACATCCCGAAAATGAAGAATTTTCTCTCTTGGAGATTGAAATATAAAAGGAGAAACATGAGAAGATAGGAGACCCAGTTGGAAGCCATAGAGAGAAGAAAGGCAACCGGGCAGGTGAGCATCTTCTACCAGGTGTACATAAACCATCAGCACCGAGGACACTTACATGATGGATAATAATTAAGTTTCTACATTAATATCTTATACGAAGGGTCATAAGAAGAGACGAAAGTCTCCAGATCGGCACCAGTTCTCCAGCCATGGACGTCAGAATGGTGGTCTTCAGCCTTGTACTTGTGGCAGTGACTGGACAGCCACACCGGAGGCGTTGCTCGATGTCCAGATATCAATCTGTGTCGTCCGCTTACATCAGGGTGATCCGACAACTGCAGAATGAACATGTAAGGAGGGGGGTTGTGTTATATAGAGAGGAGTCAGATTGATGGATGTATAGGTGGTGCCAACATGAGGAACCAATCTGAATCTGCAAGACAATGGATCTTCTCCATTCTGTATGATATGGTGACTCTCCTAGTAGGTGCACAGATTGACCAAGGACATGAGACATTGAGGGTCAGTTCCTAACTTTTCACTCCTTTTGGATAATAGAATATACAGTAGATATTTTGGTTGATGTCTCTTATACTGAACATGTAACATACATTTTGTGCAAAAGGTCTATAACAATTCCTGCTCTGTCCACAGAAGGACATATCCACCAGTGCCATCAAATGCTACAGAAGTATGATACACAAACCGTCTGTATGTGACCTAATGGTAAGTACATAGCAATTTCGCTGCTCTTACTGACCCCCAACTCCACCAGAGGCCCAAGAAATAACCATGTGACCCTCTCATCTTCTCCGCAGCCCAGCGATCGTCTCATCTTGATCTTGAAACGAGTGTCACTAACCGTTGATGTTCTGCAGAGCATGTCCACATCTGGTGCTAGAGATCCCGGATCCCAGTCACTCATGATCTTCCTTAAACTGAGAGATGATCTCACGATCTGTGCAAGTTCCAATGTCCAGTTCCTCCTAATTTGTATGAATGTGACTTATCATCCATCACTTATCAACCTCCTCTTCTGTGTCCATCAGAAAGAGTCACCAGGAATCAGTGAGACTCCCTCCGAGGAGCTGAAGCCTTGGCTGCAACATCTCCAGGACTTCAAGGATAAGGTAAGTGAAATGTGGATGTTCTTCATCATTTTTAACCAGTTATGTGATACGATTTTTGAACTCAGGCAATAAAAATTTGTTTGGAGAAGGTAGTAAAGGAATAGTTGAATAGTCAGATGGCTTTCTAAAGTCTCAGTGGAGTAGATAGAGACCCCAGCGTAATTTCTTATCTGCACTCGTCATTATGGTCCCCTCACACGAGCGCATAACTCGCATGAGTATCAGAACGCATCACTTGGTGCGGCCGCACACTCTCCGGGCAGGAGCATGTCAGCCCCATAGAAATAGATGCAGCTGACCCGTTCCTGTCAGCAGAGAAGCCAGCCGTGCCAGCTGATGCGTTCCGATACTCATGCGAGTTATACGTTCATGTGAATCCAGCCTTAGGTTGCATATATTGATAAGTGCCAAGACCACGTGCACATGTTGGGTATCGTTAGCCAAAACCAGTGTGTAAATGGGATTGTAAATATGTTCTAATGAGGACAAGAGAACTTCACATCATGGAATTTGGTCTATGAAGATCTCAAGAACTTTCACAGCCTCTCCATTTTCAACTATTTTGTAGGAATCTCCACAATGTCTCCAGGACACCATGTTGCTCGGCCTCATCCCTTTACTGGTTGAAGATGTTGGGTGTTGGGTTCATGGGAATTAACTAAAAAGAAGTTTCAAAGAAGATCCACAAGTCTAGAGAGTAATCTTTAATTTCGGAATTTGATTTTATGGAACGTCTTCCCCGAACATCACAAAGTCTATTATCTTCATCCTGTGATTAGTGACCGCTACAAAACATTGAAAGGAAAATAAAAGAAGACTCATCATCCATAGGTCAGAAAGTCCACACAGAAGAAGCTTCTCTAGAACGTCCTCAGAACCATCAATATTTTCTGGATCTTTCTAAAATAATCAAGGAACCAAACTTTTCCACTTGCCTTGAACAGATAGAAATAAATATCAGCGCATAGTCCTATTTTATATATTTATAGAAATTATTATATACTCACATGTGTTATTTATTGCTCTCAAATGGGTTTTTTTTCCCCTCCCGGAAACACTAAAATAAATTTGTCCATTATGAATACAGATCTTCTGCTTATTATTGTTGGATTTCCATTCCAGGTGACCTATGAAGTGTTTCTCTGGTGGGTTTGCCATTCGGTTCTGCACCCATGATTTCTATCATTGCATCTTTCCAAAATCCTCAAAATACATTTTTCTTTTCTAACGAGCTGAACCACCGATCAAGTTAGGACGAAGTTTGACTTCGGTCAATGTGTTTCTAAAGTAGTCATTGATAATAGTGTTCCTCGTTTTTTTTTTTTGGTCTAAGAAGTCTCCTCCAACACAACCATTGAGGGTATAAACATTCTTCCCAATTTTATCTATTGGCCGGAGGAGTCCATTTTAGTGCATAAGCCATATTCATTACCAACCTTAAAGAGCACGCTGGGTAACGATTTCCTTACCTTATAGGGACAGTTAATTAGAATCAAAAGGGTTTCTCAATGTTAGCAATGTGTGCTTTGGACACATGTGCTACGGTGAGGGGTGTTTTGCTGCTTTTACTCCAGTTCCTGCTGGCTTTATGCGCTATAAGCACTAGGGGTAGCACTTAAAGAGGTTGTCCACTACTTTTACATTGATGGCCATCATTGTCTGATCGGCCGGGGTCTGACACCCCGTATCCCAGCTGTTCTCGTTGACGGCAACCGAAAATGGTCAATTCCCAGATCTGCCCCGTCTTCTGATAGCGGGTGGAGATGGATACTGCACATCCGTCTCCTATTCAGATCAATAGAAGGCGGATGTGCTGTACTCAGCCGCAATCAGAAGATGGGGCAGTTCCGGAACTGAGCATTTACAGCTGCCTGCTACTGCTGCAGAGACCGAAAACAGCTGACCAGCAGAGGTGTTGAGTGTTGGACCATGGGCAATCAGACATTGATGACCTACCCTAAGGATAGGCCATTAATGTTAAAGTAGCGGCCAACCTCTTTAAGAACTAAAACCGTTCCACTCTATGGCCTGCATAGAAATGGATCACAAGAGGCCAGTCGTAAGGGGCCACTCAACTATCCTGCATGGTCCATTCACTAGAGGCTATGTTTTATCTTCGGCACATACACTTACCTGTATTTGTATGCACATACTCAAGACTTCAGTGACTCCACAAGACTTCACGTTAAAAAGCCAATGATGTTGTACCTCAGCCAACAAAGCCAGACCGGAGGATTCAAGAGCACGTCACCACCATCTCGAATGTTCATTGCATGTTGAAGACACATGAATCCATCCTTAGTGACTTTCTCCAGAAGGTGCACAGTGAGATTTAATCAGCATTTACTGGCATATAGGAAGCTTTTCCTAAAAAAATATTCGCTACAGATTTATGGTTTTATATTATGGGTATTAGCTGGTCAGTGATTTTTCTTAAAATCTTTATTTTCTGATGTCCAGCCATTCTTCTACTCTTGGTGAGAAGAGGCTCCTTAAAGGGGTGGTTCACCCATTTTTTTATTTTCTGTCGAAGTTCTACTTACAATTCTAGGTATTTTCTCCATTGGCTTGTGTTTCCATTTCTGGCACTGAGCGGCGCTATGCTGCACGCTCAGTGCCTGTCACATGACCCCCTGGAGCTGTGGCCGCCGGCATCCTCTGACGTCCCGGCATTTCCAGGCTCTCAAACAAGACGGGTACGTCACAGGATGCCGGCGCCACTCAGATTGAGTGACAGGGCTGTGGGCGGTGACTACCGCACGTCACAGCTCAGCATCGAGGGGAGGATCCGGAGGACGTCAGTGTGGAGCCGGAAGCGTCCTGCAGATGGTGAGGCACGGGGCGCCAGTGTGCAGTACAGGGGGGGGGGGTTCTTCAGCTGAATCCCTCCCTGCACGTAAGTATGTGATCACACTGTCCACCCGCCCGCTCTGCTGCGATGTCAGGAGAGCGGCCGGTGTCGGGCAGTGTGATCATCTGCTCCTCCCAGCAGCAAGACACTGACAGGCATGTCACCGCTGTGCTCTGCCATCTGTCCTGCTGCATGGGACCAACTGTCTGCACTCTGTCACCTGCACCACAAGTCACAGAGTGGAGACAGTTGGTGACAGAGCACCTCTGCCCCCCCTCTTCTTTCCCCACTCTCTTCTCTCCCCCCACTCTTCCCCCACTCTCTTCTCTCCCCCCACTCTTCCCCCCCTCTCTCTCTTCTCCCCCCCCTCTCCCCCCCCTCTCTCCCCCCCCTCTCTCTCTTCTCCCCCCCCCTCTCTCTCTTCTCCCCCCCCTCTCTCTTCTCCCCCCCTCGCTCTCTTCTCCCCCCCTCGCTCTCTTCTCCCCCCCCTCTCTCTCTCTTCTCCCCCCCCTCTCTCTCTCTTCTCCCCCCCTCTCTCTCTCTTCTCCCCCCCCTCTCTCTCTCTCTTCTCCCCCCCTCTCTCTCTCTCTTCTCCCCCCCTCTCTCTCTCTCTTCTCCCCCCCTCTCTCTCTCTCTTCTCCCCCCCCTCTCTCTCTCTCTTCTCCCCCCCCTCTCTCTCTCTCTTCTCCCCCCCTCTCTCTCTTTCCCCCCCCCCTCTCTCTCTTCTCCCCCCCTCTCTCTCTTCTCCCCCCCTCTCTCTTCTCCCCCCCTCTCTCTTCTCCCCCCCCTCTCTCTCTTCTCCCCCCCCCTCTCTCTCTTCTCCCCCCTCGCTCTCTTCTCCCCCCCTCTCTCTTCTCCCCCCCCCTCTCTCTCTCTTCTCCCCCCCTCTCTCTCTCTTCTCCCCCCCTCTCTCTTCTCCCCCACTCTCTCTCTCTTCTCCCCCCCTCTCTCTCTCTTCTCCCCCCTCTCTCTCTCTTCTCCCCCCTCTCTCTCTCTTCTCCCCCCCTCTCTCTCTTCTCCCCCCTCTCTCTCTCTTCTCCCCCCCTCTCTCTCTCTTCTCCCCCCCCTCCTGGCATGGTCAGTACAGAAATCTCTCCATCGTGGAGGGGTGAGAGGGAGTAATAAACATGGAGTCCCTACTGTGTCTGTGTATTTATTTCTAATAAAGTATTTTTCTCTGTGTGATGTCTTTTTTTTTTTTTTAAAACCCTTTGTTGGAGATTCTTAATGGCCAGGTTAAACTTGGCCTGACATTAAGAATCTCGGGCTTTATACCAGCTGGTAAAACATAGCTGGTATTAACCCCTTATTACCCAGCGTGCCACCTGCCACCAGGGCCACTGGAAGAGTTGGATACAGCGCCTGAAGATGGCGCTTCTATGAAAGCACCATTTTCTGGGGCAGCTGTGGACTGCAATTTGCAGTGGGGGGCCCAGAACGTCTGGGCACCCTGCACTGTGGATTCCAATCCCCAGCTGCCTAGTTGTACCTGGCTGGACTCAAAAATTTGGTGAAGCCCACATCAATTTTTTTTTTTTTTTTTTAATTATTTCATGAAATTCATGAAAAAAAAGGGCTTCTCTATATTTTTGGTTCCCAGTCGGGTACAACTAGGCAGCTGGGGGTTGGGGGCAGCCCGTAGCTGCCTGCTGTACCTGGCTAGCATACAAAAATATGGCGAAGCCCACGTCATTTTCTTAAAAACGTTTTCAGGGAAAAACCTTTATAAAAAAAAATGCTTCCCTGCATTTCTATTGCCAGTGAAAGTAACACCAAGCAGCGGGGGCTAGCAGCCAGTAGCTGCTTTGGTTACCCTTAGCAATAGAAAATGCAGTGGGAGCCCCACAAACAATGTGATTTTTTTGTTTTTTTATTTTTAATGATTTTTTTTTTAAAAAAAAAAATCGGCATGGGCTTCGCCCATCGAGCACCAGAGCATTTTACTGCTCAATTCATCCCAAGTAATCAGATGACTCCAGTGTCGGCCGATTACTTGTTCTGTGTCCCCCTGCATCCATCGCAGCGTGTACGGGCTGTGAGGTCAGCGGAGTGGAGACAGTGACATGCTCTGCTCTGACACATAGTGTGCTGCATGTCACTATCTTTCTCCACTCTGGTACTTGTTGTGCAGGTGACCGGATGCTACATGTCACTAACTATCTCCACTATGGGACTTGTTGTGCAGGTGAGAGTGTATACAGTTGGTACTATGCAGCAGAAATCACAGAGTGGGGCAGTTAGTGACATGTATCATCCGGTCACCTGCACAACAAGTCCCAGAGTGGATACAGTGACATGCAGCACACTATGTGTCAGAGCAGAGCATGTCACCAACTTGCTCTGCTCTGTCACCTGCGGTGCTGCATGTCACGTTTTTGCCGTGATTTGGTGCCTTTTTTGCTGCGTTTTTGCTCACTGCATTTTTAAACAGTGCACAATGCCATTAAAGATTGTTGATAAAAAAAAAAAAAAAAAGGTCTGATGTCATTTCCTTATTCAAAATGTTCATTGTATGCAGGAGAGCAGACAGCAGCTGCAGAACTACAAGGCTCAGGATCCTCCATCCAGGACTGTATGCAGTTTTTTAACCAAAAAGAAAAAAAAAAAAAAGACATGGGCTTCGCCATATTTTTGTATGCTAGCCGGGTACAGCAGGCAGGTACGGGCTGCCCCCAACCCCCAGCTGCCTATTTGTACCCGGCTGGGAACCAAAAATATAGAGAAGCCCTTTTTTTTTAATTATTTCATGAATTTCATGAAATAATTTAAAAAAAAAATGACGTGAGCTTCGCCTAATTTTAGTGTCCAGCCGGGTACAACTAGGCAGCTGGGGATTGGAATCCACAGTGAAGGGTGCCCAAGCTTTCTGGGCACCCCCACTGCGAATTGCAGTCCGCAGCCACCCCAGAAAATGGCGCTTTCATAGAAGCGCCATCTTCTGGCGCTGTATCCAACTCTTCCAGCTGCCCTGGTGACAGGTGGCTAGCTAGGTAATAATGGAGTTAGGGCTAGCTGTATATTATCAGCTAACCCTAAGTCCGAAATTCATGGTGTCACGCCAAAATTAGACATGGCCACCATGAATTTCTAGTAATGATAAAAAAAAAAACACAACACACAGAAATTTTTTTTTATTAGAAATAAAACACAACACAATTAGTGACTCCATCTTTATTGAAATAAACCCCCCTCCGCAGTAATCCTGGGTCAGGGTCCCGCGCCGTCCAATCAGGATCGGTTTGCTGGAAGGCAAAGCGATTAGATGATGTGTCAGGTTAAACTACGTGAATCACATCACACATCAGCTGATTATATAAAAGCCGATTATACAATCAGCTGAAGCATCAGTGCAAAAAATAAATAAATAAATAAATACTCACGTCTGTGCTGATTACCGGTAGCTCCTGCAGAGGAGTCTGATCCTGGACCATCACTGCAGGAGCTGCCGGTAATCAGCTGATGAAGTCCCCTGACGGCAGGATCAGCTGATAGCCGGCCGGGCGCGAAAAAGCCGGCGACACCACGAGAATCGATCAGCTGATGCATCAGGTGACTGCATCAGGTGATCCACCGCCAGGTCCTGCAAGCTTCGTACGTGCCCCGGGGAGACTGCACACAGCCGAAGCGGCGGGACCGGGACAGGAGCGAGCATGGCACCCGGACCCTGCAGACAGGTGAGTATGACATACACACACACACACACTGTATATACACACACACACACACTGTATATATACACACACACACACACTGTATATACACATACACTGTATATACGCGCACACACACTTTCTTCCCCTGGCTGTGTAGAGCTGCTGCTGTCTCTGTATGATTGATCTCAGTGCATCCACAGGGAAGAGGCAGGGAGGAGACTTTGGGTGGGAGCAGAGTGGGTGTATTAGACACAATGGGTGTGTTAGATAAGCCAGACACCGCCCTAGAGCCACAAAGAATTCTGGGACTTGTAGGAACTGAACACAGGAAGTCAGAGGAGAGATTAACCCCATCAGAGCTGGAGCCAGCAATGACCGTGTGCTGCTAGTGCACAATAAAGAAGGGAATTTTGTTTACTTACCGTAAATTCCTTTTCTTCTAGCTCCAATTGGGAGACCCAGACAATTGGGGTGTATAGGCTATGCCTCCGGAGGCCGCACAAAGTATTACACTAAAAGTGTAAAGCCCCTCCCCTTCTGCCTATACACCCCCCGTGCTCCCACGGGCTCCTCAGTTTTGGTGCAAAAGCAAGAAGGAGGAAAAAATTATAAACTGGTTTAAAGTATATTCAATCCGAAGGAATATCGGAGAACTGAAACCATTCAACATGAACAACATGTGTACACAAAAAAACAGGGGCGGGTGCTGGGTCTCCCAATTGGAGCTAGAAGAAAAGGAATTTACGGTAAGTAAACAAAATTCCCTTCTTCTTTGTCGCTCCATTGGGAGACCCAGACAATTGGGACGTCCAAAAGCAGTCCCTGGGTGGGTAAAATAATAAATCGTAATGGAGCCGTAAAACGGCCCCTTCCTACAGGTGGGCAACCGCCGCCTGAAGGACTCGTCTACCTAGGCTGGCATCCGCCGAAGCATAGGTATGCACCTGATAGTGTTTCGTGAAAGTGTGCAGGCTCGACCAGGTAGCCGCCTGACACACCTGCTGAGCCGTAGCCTGGTGCCTCAAAGCCCAGGACGCGCCCACGGCTCTGGTAGAATGGGCCTTCAGCCCTGCGGGAACCGGAAGCCCAGCAGAACGGTAAGCTTCGAGAATTGGCTCCTTGATCCACCGAGCCAGGGTTGATTTGGAAGCCTGTGACCCTTTACGCTGGCCAGCGACAAGGACAAAGAGTGCATCCGAGCGGCGCAGGGGCGCCGTACGAGAAATGTAGAGTCTGAGTGCTCTCACCAGATCTAACAAGTGCAAATCCTTTTCACATTGGTGAACTGGATGAGGACAAAAAGAGGGTAAGGAGATATCCTGATTGAGATGAAAAGGGGATACCACCTTGGGGAGAAATTCCGGAACCGGACGCAGAACCACCTTGTCCTGGTGAAACACCAGGAAAGGGGCTTTGCACGACAACGCTGCTAGCTCAGACACTCTCCGAAGAGAGGTGACTGCTACTAGGAAGACCACTTTCTGCGAAAGGCGTGAGAGAGAAATATCCCTCATTGGCTCGAATGGTGGTTTCTGAAGAGCCACCAGCACCCTGTTCAGATCCCAGGGTTCTAACGGCCGCTTGTAAGGAGGAACGATGTGACAAACCCCCTGCAGGAACGTGCGTACCTGTGGAAGTCTGGCTAGGCGCTTCTGGAAAAACACAGAGAGCGCTGAGACTTGTCCCTTAAGGGAGCCGAGCGACAAACCCTTTTCAAGTCCAGATTGAAGGAAGGACAGAAAAGTGGGCAAGGCAAAAGGCCAGGGAGAAAAACCCTGAGCAGAGCACCACGACAGGAAAATTTTCCACGTCCTGTGGTAGATCTTGGCGGACGTTGGTTTCCTAGCCTGTCTCATAGTGGCAATGACCTCTTGAGATAATCCTGAAGACGCTAGGATCCAGGACTCAATGGCCACACAGTCAGGTTGAGGGCCGCAGAATTCAGATGGAAAAACGGCCCTTGAGACAGCAAGTCTGGTCGGTCTGGTAGTGCCCACGGTTGGCCGACCGTGAGATGCCACAGATCCGGGTACCACGACCTCCTCGGCCAGTCTGGAGCGACGAGGATGACGCGGCGGCAGTCGGCCCTGATCTTGCGTAACACTCTGGGCAACAGTGCCAGCGGAGGAAACACATAAGGGAGCTGAAACTGCGACCAATCCTGAACTAAGGCGTCTGCCGCCATAGCTCTGGGATCTTGAGACCGTGCCATGAACGTCGGTACCTTGTTGTTGTGCCGGGACGCCATGAGGTCGACGTCCGGCACCCCCCAGCGGCAACAGATCTCCTGAAACACGTCCGGGTGAAGGGACCATTCCCCTGCGTCCATGCCCTGGCGACTGAGATAATCTGCTTCCCAGTTTTCCACGCCCGGGATGTGAACTGCAGAGATGGTGGAGGCCGTGGCTTCCACCCACATCAAGATCCGCCGGACTTCCTGGAAGGCTTGCCGACTGCGTGTGCCGCCTTGGTGGTTGATGTATGCCACCGCTGTGGAATTTTTTGATTGAATTCGGATCTGCTTGCCTTCCAGCCACTGCTGGAACGCTTTCAGGGCAAGGTACACTGCCCGTATTTCCAGAACATTGATCTGAAGTGAGGACTCTTGCCGGGTCCACGTACCCTGAGCCCTGTGGTGGAGAAAAACCGCTCCCCACCCTGACAGACTCGCGTCCATCGTGACCACCTCCCAGGATGGGGGTAGGAAGGATTTCCCCTTCGATAATGAAGTGGGAAGAAGCCACCACCGAAGGGAAGCTTTTGTCGCCTGAGAGAGAGAGACGTTCCTGTCGAGGGACGTCGGCTTCCTGTCCCATTTGCGAAGGATGTCCCATTGAAGAGGACGCAGGTGAAACTGCGCGAAAGGGACTGCCTCCATTGCTGCCACCATCTTCCCCAGGAAGTGCATAAGGCGCCTCAAGGGGTGTGCCTGACCTTGAAGGAGAGATTGTACCCCCTTCTGTAGCGACTGCTGCTTGATCAGCGGAAGCTTCACTATCGCTGAGAGGGTATGAAACTCCATGCCAAGATATGTCAGCGATTGGGCCGGTGTCAGATTTGACTTTGGAAAATTGATGATCCACCCGAAACTCTGGAGAGTCTCCAGAGTAGCGTCGAGGCTGTGTTGGCATGCCTCTTGAGAGGGTGCCTTGATCAGGAGATCGTCCAAGTAAGGGATCACCGAGTGACCCTGAGAGTGGAGGACCGCTACTACAGTAGCCATAACCTTGGTGAAAACCCGTGGGGCTGTTGCCAGGCCGAACGGCAGTGCCACGAACTGCAGGTGTTCGTCTCCTATGGCGAAGCGCAAGAAGCGCTGGTGCTCTGGAGCAATCGGTACGTGGAGATAAGCATCTTTGATATCGATCGATGCAAGGAAATCTCCCTGGGACATTGAGGCGATGACGGAGCGGAGGGATTCCATCCGGAACCGCCTGGTGTTTACGTGTTTGTTGAGCAGTTTCAGGTCCAGGACAGGACGGAAAGACCCGTCCTTCTTTGGGACCACAAACAGGTTGGGGTAACAACCGTGACCCTGTTGCTGAAGAGGAACAGGGACCACCACTCCTTCTGCCTTCAGAGTGCCCAGCGCCTGCAGAAGAGCCTCGGCTCGCTCGGGAGGCGGGGATGACCTGAAGAATCGAGTCGGGGGACGAGAGGTGAACTCTATCTTGTAACCGTGAGACAGAATGTCTCTCACCCAACGGTCTTTTACCCGTGGCAGCCAGGTGTCGCAAAAGCGGGAGAGCCTGCCACCGACCGAGGATGCAGATTGCGGAGGCCGAAAGTCATGAGGAAGCCGCTTTGGTAGCGGCACCTCCTGTGGTCTTTTTTGGACGTGACTTAGACCGCCATGAATCAGAGTTCCTTTGATCTTTCTGAGGCCTTTTGGACGAGGAGAATTGGGACCTGCCCGCGCCCCGAAAGGACCGAAACCTCGACTGCCCCCTCCTCTGTTGGGGTATGTTCGGTTTGGGCTGGGGTAAGGATGTATCCTTTCCCTTGGATTGTTTGATGATTTCATCCAAACGCTCGCCAAACAATCGGTCGCCAGAAATTGGCAAACTAGTTAAGTGCTTTTTGGAAGCAGAATCTGCCTTCCATTCCCGTAGCCACAAGGCCCTGCGGAGTACCACCGAATTGGCGGATGCAACCGCCGTACGGCTCGCAGAGTCCAGGACAGCATTAATAGCGTAAGACGCCATTGCTGACGTCTGAGCGGTTATGGACGCCACCTGCGGCGCGGAAGTGCGTGTGGCTGCGTCAATTTGCGCTTGACCTGCTGATATAGCTTGTAGCGCCCATACGGCTGCGAATGCTGGGGCAAAAGAAGCGCCGATAGCTTCATAGATGGATTTCAACCAGAGCTCCATCTGTCTGTCAGTGGCATCTTTGAGTGAAGCCCCATCTTCAACTGCAAGTATGGATCTAGCCGCCAGTCTGGAGATTGGAGGATCCACCTTGGGACACTGAGTCCAACCCTTGACCACGGCAGGGGGAAAGGGATAACGTGTATCCTTAAGGCGCTTAGAAAAACGCTTATCTGGACAATCATGGTGATTCTGGACTGCCTCTCTGAAATCAGAGTGGTCCAGAAACATACTCGGTGTACGCTTGGGAAACCTGAAACGGAATTTCTCCTGCTGAGAAGCTGACTCCTCCACCGGAGGAGCTGAGGGAGAAATAGCCAACATTTTATTGATGGACGCAATAAGATCGTTCACTATTGCGTCCCCGTCAGGAGTATCAAGATTGAGAGCGGCCTCAGGATCAGAATCCTGATCAGCTACCTCCGCGTCATCGACCAGAGATTCCCCTCGCTGAGACCCTGAACAATATGATGATGTCGAGGGAATTGCCAAGCGAGCTCGCTTAGTCGGTCTGGGACTGGGGTCTGTGTCAGAGCCCTCAGCCAGGTTTCTATGATAATCCCCGGGGGGACATTGTTGGTCCAAATGAGGGGGGCCAGGGAACAATGATTCAACAGAGTCCCTGTGCTGAGATACCGGTCTGGACTGCAAGGCTTCTAGTATCTTAGCCATAGTCTCAGAGAGTTTATCCTTAAAGACTACAAACTCCGTCCCTGTCACCTGGACAGTGTCAGCAGGTGGAGCCCCCTGGGCCCCCCCTAGCAGAGGCTCCGGCTGAGTAAGTGCAGCAGGGGCCGAGCAGTGCACACAGTGAGGGTCAGTGGAACCTGCCGGTAGCGGCGTCGTACATGCGGCGCAGGCAGCATAGTAAGCCTGTGTTTTGGCACCCCTGCCTTTTGTGGGCACCATGCTATGTCTTCCCTGAGTAACACAATAGGGAATATAGCCAGAAGCAACTGTGCACTATACAGTGTAAAATATCATAAACATATAATTACACTTCTGCACACTGGGGCTAGCACCACAGGTGCTGCTTACCACCCGATTTAAACGGTTGTGAGGCCACCATAATCCCTGCCTGGGTCTCCCAGAATTTGTCCCCCTCTGCAGCGTCCGAGGAGCTGACAGGAATGGCTGCCGGCGTCCTGAGGAGATGAGGGAGCCGTGGGCGTGACCCAGAAAGTGCGGGAACTGGTGCCTCACAGTGCATAGTGAGGGGGGTGGAGTATGCAAAGCATGCTCCAGCCCTCACTGCTGCACGTCTGTACAGCGTCCCGCCCTACCCTTGCCTGTCAGGGCTGTGGGCGGGAGGAGGAAACACTAGGCCGTACAAGCCGGGGACTCAAGTAATAAGCGCGGCTGCCATAAAAGCGCGGCCGCGCGGAAGTCCCCGGCGCACTACAAGTCCCAGCCGCGCCGCAGTGTTAAAACATGGCGGCGGCGGTAGTGCGGTAGTCCCCCTACATAAACACACTCAGCGACGCTGAGTGTGTAATGGCACATTAACCCGGTCAGCGCCGCGGTCCCCGGTGCACTAGCACACCCAGCAATGCTGGAGTGTTGCTGTGCGCGGTCCCCACAGGGACACAGAGTACCTCCAAGTAGCAGGGCCATGTCCCTGAACGATACTCAGCTCCTATCCAGCAGGCTCCCAGGAGTTGTGGATGGAGCACGGTCTCAGTGCCTGGAGACCGAGAGGATCCCACTTCACCCAGAGCCCCAAGGGGGATGGGGAAGGAAAACAGCATGTGGGCTCCAGCCTCCGTACCCGCAATGGATACCTCAACCTTACAACACCACCGACAAGAGTGGGGTGGAAGGGAGCATGCTGGGGGCCCTATATGGGCCCACTTTTCTTCCATCCGACATAGTCAGCAGCTGCTGCTGACTAATCTGTGGAGCTGTGCTGTGCATGTCTGCCTCCTTCGCACAAAGCAAAAAACTGAGGAGCCCGTGGGAGCACGGGGGGTGTATAGGCAGAAGGGGAGGGGCTTTACACTTTTAGTGTAATACTTTGTACGGCCTCCGGAGGCAAAGCCTATACACCCAATTGTCTGGGTCTCCCAATGGAGCGACAAAGAAAGGTAATTTTGCTGAAAAAACATAATAGATGTGTTGAGGGGCACATATTAGCAAGATTTATCAGAAAAAAAAAAATCAGTTTTGGTAACTGGACAACTTCTTTAAGAGTCATCAAGGATTATATAGCCATACCAACAGAGTAAAGTCTAGCAGAGGCTATCAGCTCAAAAAGTCTTCTGCAGACCGACTCCTTCCCTCAGGAGAGAGATAAGTTGCTAACAGAAGTTGTGCGTTGTTGCTCCTCTCGCAGAGAAAGCTCAACGGTCTTGCGTATGTTGCGGGATCAAGCTTTTTGCAGTAACTCAGTGGGGTTAATGAATGGATTGAGGTCTAAAAGTGACTCATTTACTCAACAGGTAAAATAAAAAAAAATTCTTCTAATTTACAAATTTCTCGAAATCAAAGAAAACTCCATAGCAATTGCCTTAGAAGACACCTCTCCAATGACTGCTCAGGTCCAGCTACCTTCATGTTCTTTCAAAAGGAGGGTAAAACTAAGATGGACTTTTGACATCCAATCTTGCCGTTTGGTGAGGGATGTATGGAAAATGGTTTCATTTCAGATACCCAGGTCCAGGTCACCATCATCGAATTCTCCAAACTCTTGTAAGTCCAAGCTGTTCTCTTCAAAAAAATATTTGTTTTATAGGAATTTGTCAACAAGGGGACATGTGAGTGCTTGCCTGATCAGTAACCAACAGTCATACTCTTTTCCAGTCTCCCCACCCCCCAAAAAAACGTGATGGATCTGAAGTCCATCAATTTCTGAAAATATTATACTTCGAGATGAAGATTGCTTCGGCACCATAGAAGTGTGAAACATCATGGTAACATTGGATTCACTTTCTTTTCTTTTAATGACTTTCAGCTCAATCTTGAGCCATGGCAACTTGATGGATGAATGCTCTGTAGGAAGATTGATCTTCTGCAGTCTAGAGAGGTCCACGAAGATCAGCTTCACCATTATCTTGATATGGATTGATCATATCAAGATAATAGGTCCAGCAGGGTCAGCTCCACTATCTAGACTGCAGAAGATCAATCTTCTTACAGAGCATTCATCCATCAGGTTTGCTGGTCCTCCTCTTCGCCTTGTTCCTTCTATTTTTCCGAGCATGATGTTCTTCTCCAGTGATTGCTTGTATCCAAAGTAGGCAAGTCCAAGGAATATATCCACATTCCTATTCACCCTTCCATAAAACATCTCAGGTTGGCGATACATTTATATTCATCTCCCACTCATCTTCTGTCCCCTAATCTACTGTTTGGCGTCATCATTGGCACCAAGTATCTTCCCCAAATTCATTGTAGTTCTAGTAGCACTCCTATCTCCAAGTGGTTTATGTATTCCCCTACGTGGATAATTGGTTCATGAAAGCAGTTTAAGGAAAGAACTAGTTTATCATATTCTCCTAGTCACTTCTGTTCTGTCAGATCACAGCTTCCAGCTGAATCCGTAAAAATCTGGTTGGTCTCTATCCAGAAAGATAACATTCTTCAGGTTCCTTCATGGATTATAGGGGATTAGGATATTCTTTCTACTACCAAAGGTGGCTTTACACACTGCAACATCTCAAAGGACACCGCTGTAACGTCACCGGTTTTGTGACGTACTAGCGACCTCCCCAGCGACATTGCAGTGTGTGAAACACATCAGCGACCTGGCCCCTGCTGTGAAGTTGTGATCGCTACAAATCGTTCAGGACCATTCTTTGGTCCTTTGTTTCCCGCTGTGCAGCAAAGTCTCAGTGTAACACTGGAAACGAGTGATGTGTCACAATATCTGTCAATCACTATTCTCTGTCAGTCGGTCTCTCCCTCTCGGTCTCTATTCTCTCTCTGTCGGTCCGTCACTCTCTCTGTCCCTCTCTCACAGTCTGTCGGTCATTTTCCCCTCCTCTCTCATACTCACCGTTCCCCGGCGCTGCACGGCGTTCACACTGCTGCGGCGGCTTTTCCTCTTTTGAAAAAGCCGCCCGCTCATTAAACAATTTCGTATTCCCCACTTTCCCCGCCCACAGGCACCTATGATTGGTTGCAGTGAGACACGCCCCCACGCTGAGTGACAGGTGTCTCACTGCACCCAATCACAGCAGCCGGTGGGCGAGTCTATACTGTGCAGTGAAATAAATAAATAATTAAAAGAAACGGCGTGCGGTCCCCCCCCCCCCCCAATTTTAATACCAGCCAGATAAAGCCATACGGCTGAAGGCTGGTATTCTCAGGATGGGGAGCTCCACGTTATGGGGAGCCCCCCAGCCTAACAATATCAGTCATGCGACAGTTCTGGGACTGTACCCGGCTCTTACTAATTTACCCTGGTGCGTTGGCAAATCGGGGTAATAAGGAGTTATTGGCAGCCCATAGCTGCCAATAAGTCCTAGATTAATCATGTCAGGCGTCTCCCCGAGATTCCTTCCATGATTAATCTGTAAGTGACAGTAAATAAACACACACCCGAAAAATCCTTTATTAGAAATAAAAAACACAAAAACATTCCCTCATCACCAATTTAATAAGCCCCAAAAAGCTCTCCTTGTCCGGCGTAATCCACGGACCTCCAGCGTCGCTTCCAGCGCAGCTGGATGCAGGTGACAGGAGCAGCAGAAGACACCGCCGCTCCAGTCACCTCCACGCAGCAAATGAAGACAGCCGCGCGATCAGCTGAGCTGTCACTGAGGTTACCCGCTGTCACTGGATCCAGCGGTGGATGCAGCAGTGGCCGCGGGTAACCTCAGTGACAGCTCAGCTGATCGCGCTACTCACCGCCGCTCCAGTCAGCTCCACGCAGCAACTGAGGTGAGTAGCGCGATCAGCTGAGCTGTCACTGAGGTTACCCGCGGCCACCACTGCATCCACCGCTGGATCCAGTGACAGCGGGTAACCTCAGTGACAGCTCAGCCGATCGAGCGGCTGTCTTCATTTGCTGCGTGGAGGTGACCGGAGCGGCGGTGTCTTCTGCTGCTCCTGTCACCTGCATGCAGCTGCGCTGGAAGTCCGTGGATTACGCCGGACATGGAGGGCTTTTTGGGGCTGATTAAATTGGTGATGAGGGAATGTGTTTGTGTTTTTTATTTCTAATGAAGGGAATTTTGTTTACTTACCGTAAATTCCTTTTCTTCTAGCTCCTATTGGGAGACCCAGACAATTGGGTGTATAGCTTCTGCCTCCGGAGGCCACACAAAGTATTACACTTTAAAACGTGTAACCCCTCCCCTCTGCCTATACACCCTCCCGTGGACCACGGGCTCCTCAGTTTTGGTGCAAAAGCAGGAAGGAGGAAACTTATAAATTGGTCTAGGGTAAATTCAATCCGAAGGATGTTCGGAGAACTGAAGACCATAACCCAAAAGAGCAACCAGCCCAAAGGGCACAGGGGTGGGTGCTGGGTCTCCCAATAGGAGCTAGAAGAAAAGGAATTTACGGTAAGTAAACAAAATTCCCTTCTTCTTTGTCGCTCCATTGGGAGACCCAGACAATTGGGACGTCCAAGAGCAGTCCATGGGTGGGTAAAAGAAAACCTCAATAAGAAGAGCCGAAAACGGCCCCCTCTTACAGGTGGACAACCGCCGTCTGAAGGACTCTCCTACCTAGACTGGCGTCTGCCGAAGCATAGTTATGCACTTGATAGTGCTTCGTGAAAGTGTGCAGACTAGACCACGTAGCTGCCTGACACACCTGCTGAACCGTTGCCCGGTGCCGCAATGCCCAGGACGCACCTACAGTTCTGGTAGAATGGCCTTTCAGCCCTGAAGGAAGTGGAAGCCCAGAAGAACGGTAGGCCTCGAGAATCGGTTCCTTGATCCACCGAGCCAAGGTCGACTTGGAGGCCTGAGAGTCCATACGCTGGCCAGCGACAAGGACAAAAAGCGCATCTGAACGGCGCAGGGGCGCCGTGCGAGACACGTAGAACCGGAGTGCTCTCACTAGATCCAAAGAGTGCAAAACCTTTTCACACTGGTGAATTGGATTAGGGCAACAGGAAGGCCAGGAGATATCCTGATTTAGATGAAAAGGAGATACCACCTTAGAGAGAAATTCCGGGACAGGACGAAGAACCACCTTATCCTGGTGGAAAACCAGGAAGGGAGCCTTGCATGACAGCGCTGCAAGCTCAGACACTCTCTGAAGAGATGTGACTGTCACCAGGAAGGCCACCTTCTACGAAAGACGGGAGAGAGAGAGACATCATGCAGCGGCACAAAAGGCGGCTTTTGAAGAGCCGTCAGGACTCTGCTAAGATCCAAGGGTTCCAACAGACGTTTGCAAGGTGGGACCATGTGGCAGACCCCCTGCAGGAACGTGCGGACCTGCGGAAGCCTGGCTAGACGCTTTTGAAAGAAAAACACGAAGAGCGTGGATACTTGGCCCTAGAGAGAGAGTCGAGGGACAAACCCTTGTCCATTCCAAATTGTAGGAATGACAGGAATGTGGGTAAGGCAAACGGCCATGGAGGAAAGCCGTTATCAGCGCACCAGGATAGAAAGACTTGCCAAGACCTGTAATAGATCTTAGCGGACGTTGGCTTCCTGGCTTGTCTCGTGGTGGCAATGACATCCTGAGATAACCCTGAAGACTCTAGGAGTCAGGGACCAATGGCCACCTAGTCAAGTTGAGGGCCACAGAATTCAGATAGAAAAAACGGGCCTTGTGACAGCAAGTCCGGGCGGTCTGGAAGTGCCCACGGTTGACCCACCGTGAGATGCCACAGATCCGGATACCACGACCGTCTCAGCCAGTCTGGAGCGACGAGAATGGTGCGACGGCAGTCGGACCTGATCCTGCGTAGTACCCTGGGCAGCATCGCCAGAGGGGGAAACACATAAGGCAGTCGAAACTGCGACCAATCCTGGACTAAAGCGTCCGCTGCCAGAGGTCTGTGATCCTGAGACCGTGCCATGAAGGCCGGGACCTTGAGAGATCGACGTCCTGCGTTCCTCAGGGGCGATGGATCTCTCGAAGCACTTCTGGGTGCAGAGACCATTCCCCCGCGTCCATGCCCTGATGACTGAGAAAATCTGCTTCCCAGTTTTCTACGCCCGGGATGTGAACTGCGGAGATGGTGGAGCCTGTGGTTTCCACCCACTGCAGAATCCGCCGGACTTCCTGGAAGGCTTGACGACTGCAAGTGCCGCCTTGGTTTGCGAACGGCACTGCCTCCATAGCTGCAACCATCTTCCCCAGGAAGTGCATGAGGCGCCTTAAGGGGTGTGACTGACTCCGAAGTAGTGATTGCACTCCCGCTTGCAGAGAAAGCTGTTTGTCCCTGGAGAGTCGCCAGAGCGACGGCAAGGCTTTGTTGACACGCCACCTGAGAAGGGACCCAGAGGTGAAGAAACGAGCCGCAGGACGAGAACTGAACTCTATCCTGTAACCATGAGACAGACTGTCTCTCACCCATCGGTCTTGAACTTGTGGCCACCAGGCGCCGCCAAAGCGGGAGAGCCTGCCACCGACCGGGGATGCGGCTAGGGTAGGCCGAGAGCCATGAGGAGGCCGTTTTGGAGGCAGTGCCCTCTGCGGCCTTTTGGGGTCGTGACGTGGGCCGCCTCGCATATGAGTTCCTCTGGCCTTTCTCCGGCCTGTTGGACGAAGAAGAATGTGGCTTGGCGGAGGGACGAAAGGACCGAAACCTCGATTGGATTTTTCTTTGCTGAGGTCTCTTAGGTTTGGACTGGGGTAAGGAGGAGTCCTTTCCCTTGGATTCCTTAATAATATCATCCAATCGTTCGCCAAATAAACGGTCGCCAGAAAAAGGCAAACCAGTTAAGAACCTTTTTGAAGCAGAGTCTGGTTCCCATTCGCGCAGCCACATGGCCCTGCGAACTGCCACGGAGTTAGCATATGCTACAGCCGTGCGGCTAGTGGAGTCCAGGACGGCGTTCATGGCGCAGGACGAAAAGGCTGATGCCCGAGAGTCAAAGACGGAACATGCGGAGCAAAATTCCATGTGACAGCATTAAACTCCTTCAGACAAGCCTAGATTGCTTGGAGAGCCCACACGGCTGCAAAGGCCGGGGCGAAAGACGTGCCCGTGGCCTCATAGATGGACTTCACCAAGAGCTCTGTCTGTCAGTGGCATCCTTCAGGGATGAGCCATTTGCAACAGACACCACGGACCTAGCAGCCAATTTGGAGACTGGAGGATCCATCTTGGGAGAACGAGCCCAACTCTTAACGACTTCAGATGGCAAGGGGTAACGCGTGTCAGTGTGACGTTTAACCCAGCGCATGTCCGGGACCGCTCCGGGTTTCTGGACAGCATCCCTGAAGTTAGAGTGATCAAAAAACGTATTGCGTGTACGTTTGGGGAACCGAAACTGGTGTTTCTCCTGCTGAGAAGCCGACTCCTCTACAGGAGGGGGCGGAGGAGAGCGAACCAGCACCTGGATGATGGAGATCATTTACTAAGGCGTCCCCCTCAGGAGTATCAAGGTTAAGGGTGAAGTCAGGGCCAGAGCCCTGAGCTCCCCCGTCCGCCTCGTCTTCCTGAGAGTCCTCAAGCTGGGATCCCTAGCAGCGTGAGGAAGTCGGGGAAGAGTCCCAGTGAGACCGCTTAGCCGGTCTTGGACTGCGGTCTGGGCAGGAGTCCTCCGCCTGAGACCTAGGGCTCAACCTGGGAGCGCGCTGCGGCGCTAACCAAGCGGGGCCTGGATGAGACAAGCTAACAGGGCCAGGGCATGTGAAAGGTCCGGTCTGGACTGCAATGCCTCAAGGAGCCTAGAAGACCATTTGATCATATGAAAATGACTGAGGGCCAACACCGGTGACTCTGTCCCTGCAGCCTGCTCAGGGGGAGCAGGGGGGTCTACATGAGCCGAGGGGCCCACCAGTGCCCGAGGCTCCGGCTGAGCAAGCGAGGCAGGAGTCGAGCATTGCTCACAGTGAGGGTAGGTGTATCCCGCCGGTAACATAGCCCCACAAGAGGTACAGACCGCGAGAAAAACCTGTGCCTGTTGACTCCTAGGAGAGTGACCACTGAAGGTTAAATGTGAACAAAAAGGTATACAGTCTGTCCGAACCGAAATATATATATAATATATACATATGTATCCGGCACCCTAGGGGGACCAGCACTGGGTGCTGTGTTCACCCTGAGCTCCCCTGAGAAGCACCCACCGGCAGAATGCCAGAAAATGGCCGCCGGAGCTCTCAGGGGAGGAGCGGGGCCGAGGGCGGCGCCAGCAAAGAGCGGGAGTCTGGGTTCCCCACAGTGGTCAGTGAGGGGGGAGGAAGACATGCAGGATGTTCCAGCCCTCACATCCGACGTCATGTCGGTAATACCACCCTTAGCCCTGACAGGCAGGCCCGGGGGTGGGATTTTTGCGACTAGGCCGCGGTGAAGCCGGGGACTAAATTTGAAGTCCACCTGCCTCCTCAGTTTTACAACTACCACGGCTTCCGGGAAGAAGGTGCGCTCCCTGTACAGTCCCCAATGGGGACACAGAGTACCTTCAAGTAGCAGGGCCCGGTCCCTGGGGTTGAAGAGGCTCCGATCCGGCAGGTTCCACCAGGGGCTGCGGATGGAGCACGGTCCCAGCAAATGGATGACCGCTCAGGTCCCACTTCTCCCAGCCGCATAAGGGATGGTGAAGGAGACGGCCTGTGGCTCCAGCCTCCGTACCCGCAATGGGTACCGTCTGGGGCCTCCACAGTGGCCAGTGAGGGGGGAGGAAGACATGCAGGATGCTCCAGCCGTCACATCCGACATCATGTCGGTAATCCCGCCCTTACCCTTGACAGGCAGGCCCCGGGGCGGGATTTTCGCGACTAGGCCGCGGTGAAGCCGGGGGCTAAAGTTGAGGCCGCGCCCGACAAGCAGGCCCGGTCTGCGCGGAAGTCCATCTGCCTCCTCAGTTATACGACTACCGCGGCTTCCGGGAAGAAGGTGCGCTCCCTGTACAGTCCCCAATGGGGACACAGAGTACCTTTAAGTAGCAGGGCCCGGTCCCTGGGGTTGAAAAGGCTCCGGTCCGGCAGGTCCCACCAGGGGCTGCGGATGGAGCACGGTCCCAGTAAATGGATGACCGTTCAGGATCCCCCTTCTCCCAGAGCCGCATAAGGGATGGTGAAGGAGACGGCATGTGGCTCCAGCCTTTGTACCCGCAATGGGTACCTCAACCTTAACAACACCGCCGACATAGTGGGGTGAGAAGGGAGCATGCCGGGGACCCCGTGGGGGTCCTCTTTTCTTCCAACCGACAACTAAGTTATGAGAATGCATGAGTGGATGTGTGCCTCCTTCCACACAAAGCATAAAACTGAGGAGCCCGTGGTCCACGGGAGGGTGTATAGGCAGAGGGGAGGGGTTACACTTTTTAAAGTGTAATACTTTGTGTGGCCTCCGGAGGCAGAAGCTATACACCCAATTGTCTGGGTCTCCCAATGGAGCGACAAAGAAAAATGATTTTTTCAGTTGTGTGTGTTTATTTACTGTAATTTACAGATTAATCATGGAAGGTTTCTCGGGGAGACGCCTGACATGATTAATCTAGGACTTATTGGCAGCTATGGGCTGCCAATAACTCCTTATTACCCCGATTTGACAACGCACCAGGGCAAATCGGGAAGAGCCGGGTACTGTCCCAGAACAGCCGCATCTAATGTATGCGGCAATTCTGGGCGGCTGCTGACTGATATTGTTAGGGTGGGGGGCTCCCCATAACGTGGAGCTCCCCATCCTGAGAATACCAGCCTTTAGCCGTATGGCTTTATCTGGCTGGTATTAAAATTGGGGGGGACCGCACGCCAATTTTTTTTAATTATTTATTTCACTGCACAGTATAGACACGCCCACCGGCTGCTGTGATTGGGTGCAGTGAGACACCTGTCACTCAGCGTGGGGGCGTGTCTCACTGCAACCAATCATAGGCGCCTGTGGGCGGGGAAGAAGGGAATTTTGTTACTTACCGTAAATTCCTTTTCTTCTAGCTCTTATTGGGAGACCCAGACGATTGGGGTATAGCTACTGCCCTCCGGAGGCCACACAAAGCACTACACTAAAAAGTGCAAGGCCCCTCCCCCTCTGGCTATACCCCCCCGTGGTATCACGGGTTCTCCAGTTTTAGTGCCAAAGCAAGAAGGAGGAAGCCAATAACTGGTTTAAACAAATTAACTCCGAATAACGTCGGAGAACTGAAAAACCGTTCAACATGAACAACATGTGTACCCGCAAACAACCAAGATATCCCGAAGGACAACAGGGCGGGTGCTGGGTCTCCCAATAAGAGCTAGAAGAAAAGGAATTTACGGTAAGTAACAAAATTCCCTTCTTCTTCAGCGCTCTATTGGGAGACCCAGACGATTGGGACGTCCAAAAGCTGTCCCTGGGTGGGTAAAGAGATACCTCATGTTAGAGCTGCAAAACAGCCCTCCCCTACGGGGATGTCACTGCCGCCTGCAGGACTCTTCTACCTAAGCTGGCATCCGCCGAAGCATAGGTATGCACCTGATAATGTTTGGTGAAAGTGTGCAGACTCGACCAGGTAGCTGCCTGGCACACCTGTTGAGCCGAAGCCTGGTGTCGTAGCGCCCAGGACGCACTCACGGCTCTGGTTGAATGGGCTTTCAGCCCTGAAAGAACCGGAAGCCCTGCAAAACGGTAGGCTTCCAGAATTGGTTCTTTGATCCATCGAGCCAGGGTGGCTTTAGAAGCCTGCAACCTCTTGCGCGTACCAGCGACAAGGGCATCGGAACGGCGTACGGGCGCCGTGCGGGAAATGTAGATTCTGAGTGCTCTCACCAGATCTAGCAAACGTAAATCATTCTCATACCGGTGAACCGGATGAGTGCAAAAGGACGGTAAGGAGATATCCTGATTAAGATGAAACGAGGATACTACCTTAGGGAGAAACTCCGGAATGATGCGCAGCACTACCTTGTCCTGGTGAAACACCAGGAAGGGAGCCTTGGATGACAGAGCTGCCAGCTCAGACACTCGCCGAAGCGATGTGATCGCAACGAGAAACGCCACCTTCTGTGACAGGCGAGAAAAGGAAACTTCCTTCAGAGGCTCGAAAGGCGGCTTCTGGAGAGCAACTAGAACCCTGTTCAGATCCCATGGATCCAACGGCCGCTTGTACGGGAGTACGATATGACAAACCCCCTGCGGGAACGTGCGCACCTTAGAAAGACGTGCTAGACGCTTCTGAAAAAACACGGATAGTGCTGAGACTTGCCCTTTGAGGGAGTCTAGCGACAAGCCCTTTTCTAACTCCTATTGTAGGAAGGAAAGAAAGATAGGCAATGCAAATGGCCAGGGAGACACTCCCTGAGTAGAGCACCAGATTAAGAAAATCTTCCACGTTCTGTGGTAGATCTTAGCAGACGTGGGCTTCCTAGCCTGTCTCATGGTGGCAACGACCCCTTGGGATAATCCTGAAGACGCTAGGATCCAGGACACACAAGCCACACAGTCAGGTTCAGGGCCGCAGAATTCCGATGGAGAAAACGGCCATTGAGACAGTAAGTCTGGTCGGTCTGGTAGTGACCCCGATCGGCCAACCGTGAGATGCCACAGATCCGGGTACCACGATCTCCTCGGCCAGTCTGGTGCGACGAGTATGACGCGGCTGCAATCGGATCTGATTTTTGCGCAGTACTCTGGGCAAGAGTGCCAGAGGTGGAAACACATATGTGAGCCGGAACTGCGACCAATCTTGCACTAAGGCGTCTGCCGCCAGAGCTCTGTGATCGCGCGATCGTGCCATAAATGCCGGGACCTTGTTGGTGTGCCGAGACGCCATTAGGTCGACGTCCGGCCCCCCCCCAGCGGCAACAGATTTCCTGAAACACGTCCGGGTGAAGGGACCATTCCCCCGCGTCCATGCCCTGGCGACTGAGGAAGTCTGCTTCCCAGTTTTCTACGCCCGGGATGTGAACTGCGGATATGGTGGATGCTGTGTCCTCCACCCACATGAGGATTCGCCGGACTTCCTGGAAGGCTGCTGACTGCGTGTCCCTCCTTGGTGGTTGATGTATGCCACCGCTGTGGAGATGTCCGACTGGATTCGGATCTGCTCCCTTCTATCCACTTTTGGAAAGCTAATAGGGTAAGATACCCTGCCCCGATTTCCCGCACATCGAACTGAAGGGTGGACTCCTGCTGAGTCCACGTCCCCTGAGCCATGTGGCGGAGACAAACTGCTCCCCACCCTGACAGACTCGTATCTGTCGTGACCACTGCCCAGGATGGGGGCTATGGCAATGAGGTGGGAATAAGCCACTATTGCAGAGAGTCCTCGGCCGTCAGGGAAAGGGAGACTTCCCGTCCAGGGAGGTTGACTGCCCATCCCATTGGCGGAGAATGTCCCATTGCCGTTGGCGCAGATGAAACTGCGCAAAGAGAACTGCCTCGATGGCTGCCACCATCTTCCTTAGGAAGTGCATGAGGCGCCTTAAGGGGTGCGACTGGCCTTGAAGGAGAGACTGCACCTCTGTCCGCAGTGAACGCTGCTGGTTCAGCGGAAGCTTCACTATGGCTGATAGAGTATGAAACTCCATGCCGAGATACGTTAGTGATTGAGTCGGAGACAGATTTGACCTTGCCAAATTGATGATCCACTCGAAAGTCTGGAGAGTCTCCAGCGTAACATTCAGGCTGCGTTGGCATGCCTCGAGGGAGGTTGCTTTGACGAGTAGATCGTCCAAGTACGGAATCACCGGGTGTCCGTGAGAGTGCAAGACTGCTACCACTGCTGCCATGACCTTGGTGCCCACCCGTGGGGCTGTCGCCAGACTGAATGGCAGAGCTACGAACAGAAGATGTTCGTCTCCTATCACAAAACGTAGAAAACGTTGGTGCTCCGTAGCAATTGGCACGTGGAGATAGGCATCTTTGATGTCTGTTGAGGCAAGGAAGTCTCCTCGAGACATTGAGGCAATGACGGATCGGAGGGATCCCATCCGGAACCGCCTGGCGTTCGCATGCTCGTTGAGCAGTTTCAGAACCAGAACAGGACGGAAGGAACCGTCCATTTTTGGAGCCACAAAGAGATTGGAGTACAAACCCTCGCCCTCGTTCCTGAGGGGGGACAGGGATCACCACTCCTTCTGCTCTTAGAGCGTCCACCGCCTGCAGCAGGGCATCTGCTCGGTGGAGCGGTGGGGCCGTTCTGAAGAATGGAGTCGGAGGACGAGAACAGAACACTGTCCTGTGCACGTGAGCACAATGTCCGTCACCCACCGGTCAGTGACCTGTGGCAGCTAAATGTCGCCAAAGGCGGGGGAGACTGCCATCAACCGCGGATGCGGAGAGAGAGAGAGAGAGCTGAGAGTCCTGAGGAGACCGCCTTGGTAGCGGTTCCTCCGACTGCCTTACTTGGGCGAGATTGAGCCCGGCCGGAATCTGAGCCCGTCTGAGGTTTTGTAGCCCTTTTGCACGAGGACAATTGGGACCTGCCGGAGCTTGGGAAGGACCGAAACCTCGACTGTACTTTTAGGACAGTATTAACAGGGTAAGTCGCAGTGCAGACATTGCGGGGTTACGGACGCCTCTGCGGTACAGATGTCCCTGCTCAAGGTCAGCTGCGCAAGAACAGCAGAAAAGGTTAGGTTGCCAATACGGCTGTGGATGCCGGAGCAACCGACACGCCGATAGCCTCCTAGACAGATTTCAACCAGAGTCCATCTGTCTGTGAATGGCATCTTGAAGTGAAGCCCCATCTCCAGTGCAACTATGGCTCTATATGCAAGCCTGGAGATTGGAGAATCCACCTTTGGACCCTGGGTCCAGCGCTGACCACGTCAGGGGAAAAAAGGGATAACGTGTATCCTAAAAACGTTTGGAGAAGACGCTTATCTGGTAAGCGTGGTGTTCCTGGACTGCTTCTCTGAAGTCAGCGTGGCCAGAAAAATACTCAATATCTGCGTGAGACACTGAAAAGGAACTTCTCCTGTTCGTCTCCTATCTCCACTGGGGGAGCTGAGGGAGAAAGATCCAACCTTCCATTGATGGACGGTATAGGATCATTCCGTATGGCGTTACCACCCGGTGTATCCGGATTGAGAGCGATGTCAGTATCAAAGCCCTGAAGAGCTGCCTTTTGGTCAAGTAGATTGCCCATGGGTGCAAGTCTCTATATTATGACTACTCCGTCCCTGTCCATGGACAGGGTTGACAGGAGGTTTCTTTGGCCACAACTAGTAGAGCCCCGGCAGACGAAGTGCTAGAGACCCCGGCAGACGACGTGCTACAGGGGAGCATGCACACAATGGGACGGTGTCATGAACAGCATCCCATGTAGTAAAAACAGCACTGAAATCTGTGTTGCTTTTTTGCCGCTGCCGACTAGCTATCTAGAAGTATATAGCCAAGATTGGTGACCGTACATTGCAATGTATAGCATACAGGCATAAAGTACAAATGACCACTGCAGCACAAGCAATACAAGCAGCATAGAAGCCTGTGCCCTGGCACCCCTGCTCTTCTGCTGCTGTATACTAGTCATCTAGGGGAATATAGCCCAGAAGAGTGACCCTACAGTGCAATGTATAGCATACAAGCACAAGTACAAATGAACACTGCAGCACATGCAATCCAAGCAGCATAGAAGCCTGTGCCCTGGCACCTCTGCTCTTCTGCTGCTGTAGACTGGTCATCTAGGGGAATATAGCCCAGAAGAGTGACCATACAGTGCAATGTATAGCATACAAGCACAAGTACAAATGCACACTGCAGCCCATGCAATACAAGCAGCATAGAAAAAAACCTGTGCCCCAGCACCCTTGGTTTTCTGCTGCTGTAGTCTAGCCATTCCAGAAGAATATAGCTAAGACTAGCGACTGTACAGTGCAATGTATAGCATATCAGCATAAACACAAATGAACACCTCAGTCGTGCAATACAAGCAGCCTAGAAAGCCTGTGCCTTAGCACACCTGCTTTCCTGCTGCTGATGTGTCGCTCCCCCAGCGGGCATATAGCGACCTATGTAGTTAAAAACAACACATGTATACACTGCAGTTATATCGTGGTCAGCACTATGTGTGCCTCTTACCGCCCGCCTATAAGCGGGTGTATGATCGCCACCGTCCTGCCTTGGAGCCGAAAGTCCGAGCTCTGCAGTAATGGCTGCCGGCTTCTTCCCCAGCTCGTGTGAGTAGGGGCGGGCCGTGGGCGTGCCCCCAAGGCAGAGCGGGAATCCGGCGTCCGACAGAGTGCAGTGAGAGGGCTGGAGCATGTAAAAAGGCTCCAGCCCTCGGCGCTGCTGATTGCTCAGCGCCTGTCCCCTTCCCTGAGTGACAGGGAGGGGGCGGGAACGAAGCGGCACTAGGCCGCAGAAGCCGGGGACTGGAGTTATAAGCGCCGCCGCCGTAAAAGCGCGGTCGGCGCCCAGTCCCCGGCGAACTACAAGTCCCAGCCGCGCCGCCGCTCCCGGAGCGTCCGGCGCGGTAGTTCCCAAAACACAAAGTCACTCAGCAAAGCTGCAGTGACTGTAACCCTTTACTGTCCCCGGCGCACTAGCACACCCAGCAAGTCTGGAGTGTGCTGTGCCTGTGTGTACGGGGACACAGAGTACCTGTATGATGCAGGGCCTGTCCCTGAACGGTACTCCAGCTCCGTATCCAGCAGGTTCAAATGGGTCTGTGGATGGAGCCCGGCGTCAGAGCTTTGAGGCCGGCAGGATCCCACTTCCTCAGAGCCCCTCAGGGGGATGTGGAAGGAAAGCAGCATGTGGGCTCCAGCCGCCGTACCAGCAATAGGTACCTCAACCTTACAACACCATCCAGGGGTGAGAAGGGAGCATGCTGGGGACACTATATGTGTCCTCTTTTCTTCCATCCGAAATAGTCAGCAGCTACTGCTGACTAAAATCTGTGGAGCTATGCGTGGATGTCTGACCTCCTTCGCACACAAAGCTAAAACTGGAGAACCCGTGATACCACGGGGGGGTATAGCCAGAGGGGGAGGGGCCTTGCACTTTTTAGTGTAGTGCTTTGTGTGGCCTCCGGAGGGCAGTAGCTATACCCCAATCGTCTGGGTCTCCCAATAGAGCGCTGAAGAAAGTAGGGAATACGAAATTGTTTAATGAGCGGCCGGCTTTTTCAAAAGCGGAAAAGCCGCCGCAGCAGTGTGAATGCCGTGCAGAGCCGGGCCGGGGATCGGTGAGTATGAGAGAGGAGGGGAAAATGACCGACAGACTGTGAGAGAGGGACAGAGATAGTGACGGACCGACAGAGAGAATAGAGACCGAGAGGGAGAGACCGACTGACAGAGAATAGTGATTGACAGATATTGTGACACATCACTCGTTTCCAGTGTTTGACTAGCTAGGTCGTTCTGCAGGTCCGGATCGCTGTGGCGTCGTTGGCCAGGTTTGCCTATTTGACAGCTCACCAGAGACTTTGTAGCGATCCCGGCCAGGTTGGTATCGCTGGTGGGATCGCTGAAAGTCTCAGTGTGTAAAGGGGCCTCAAGAGTCAAAAAGTTTCCGTTTTAATCCAGCTAATAAGGAGAGCACTGAATCTCAGTCAAGGTGTTCCTCAGGGTCAATAATCCATATCTTGTTCCTTAAAAGCATCCACCGTCTCAATAGAACCATTCCCTCCCTAGACAAGATGCAAACTTCCTTTTCACACATGCACAGATGTCTTGGTGGCCGATTCCCCCACAATCATCTTCTTGATCTCCCCCCACATGGGATAATTTACCACCGATTCCCTGAGTAGGTGTTCAGGGGTGTCACCTGCAGGGCTGCCTGACCAACAATTGGAAAAAGATAAAAGGGGAAACTGTCCAGAGGAGAACATTAGAATTCTTTTCTGACATCTAGGGGTCTGTGGTTAACGCTTCTTCAACCATGAAAAGGAGAAGACTAGGAACTGCCAGCCCAAAAGGATCTCCATTATCCGAAACTGCATTTGAAACCTTTACGTTAGAGGATGACTCTCAATCAAGCCAGGGAATTTCCATAACATAATCGTGCCTTCCTTAACCAAGAATCAACAAAAACACTAGTGCATGCCCTCATCATCTCACGCCTCGATTACTGCAACCTCCCTTCCAACACTCTTGCACCCCTTCAATCTATCCTAAACTCTGCCGCCCGCTTAATCCACCTCTCCCCTCGCTATTCCCCAGCTTCTTCTCTCTGCCAATGCCTTCCCTGGCTTCCCATTACCCAAAGACTTCAGTTCAAAACACTAACCATGACATACAAAGCCATCCACAACCTGTCTCCTCCCTACATCTGTGACCTAGTCTCCTGGTACCTACCTGCACGCAACCTCAGATCCTCACAAGATCTCTCTCTTTTCCCCTCTTCCCACAATCGCATCCAAGATTTCTCCCGCGCCTCCCCCATACTCTGGAACGCTCTACCCCAGCATATCAGACTCTATCAGTCTTAAGTCTGTAAAAGAAGCCTGCACAATTGGCAGATCAGGTCTCACTTTGTTTGAATGGTCATCATGCAATGCAACATTTCCCCTGCATTAGCAGCAGAAGTAGCCAAGAACACAAAAAGCAATTACGGTAACTTTTCACCTGTTTTAGCAAATCACAAAAAATTATGCAAATATTTTGACTCTTGTGATCTTCATCCTTTATGTTGCCAGTATTGATTTCACATGTCTGCCGCGCATCTCTCCCAGCCCGGCTGGACCCGCCGCGCAGCTCTCCCGGCCCCGGCTGGACCCGCCGCGCAGCTCTCCCGGCCCCGGCTGGACCCGCCGCGCAGCTCTCCCGGCCCCGGCTGGACCCGCCGCGCAGCTCTCCCGGCCCCGGCTGGACCCGCCGCGCAGCTCTCCCGGCCCCGGCTGGACATCTTATACAGCCCAGCTGCGACAACATGAGTCCTATGGCTCAACAAAACAGATTGAGAGAGACCATAAGGCGACCCGCGGCGTACAGAATGATATCTGGATTCTTCAGTAGCATCACGATGACATGGACACCGTTCTCCTGGTTTATTAACTGCACCATATAAATATTACACAGTGTGACTTCCACCAGATAAAATATCACTATTTGAAGACATTAAAAATAAAAACAAATCTGCGGGCGAATCTGCTGAAAGAAGAAATAAAGATAGAACGGCTGCAAAACCTTATTTCACACGGCGCGAGGGGTAACTTGGGCCCTGAATGTAGTTTGTGGTCATAAGAAAAGGAATCTGCGTTATTTCTATATTCAGATCTGTTCCTAGAGATCCCCTTGTGAGCGCGTGATCCCGAGCACTGACCACGCCATAAAGGGTTATAGTTTCACATAAAATGGAGGCTCCTGTTGTTGGACGCGTCACGGTGGGATTCACGACTCGAGCTTCCCCAAGAAGTGGAGGTTGAGAATCTTAAGTAGCCCGTCCTGATCCATCCGCACAATCCCGTCTTCATTATCTATACTGAGGAGGATGCCCATCGCCTCCCGATCTTCTCCTAAAATGACTTTTACCTGTAAAAGGTGAGAAGGACGGGAGTCAGACATGACCGGGGTTGTGACTGGTGAAGACCAATATAGTCACACCTTAAAATAAGCGTCGCTGTCTCATCATTGCAGTGTTCAGACAATAAAAGGCTTGTGCAGGACTAGGATATCCATCACCTATCGGGTAGGTCATCAAAATCCGATAACGGGGGGGGGGATGGGGGTCAGACACCCGTCACTCCCTACTGATCAGCTGCTGAATGGAAGCAGCGGACAGCCCCCGGACAGCACAACTCCGCACTCAGTGTGGCAGCCATTCAGCTTCTATTGAAGTATATATCTTGCCAATTGACCACCACTATTAAGATGGCGGGCGGTTAATATTTTTTTGCTTACCCGACTATTTTTGGAGGGCGTGACTGGTTCCAAGTGGTCCCCAGAGATGCTGATCACTTTGTCACTGTCTTTTAGCAGCACCGAGCACAGTCCACCCTGCGGAAGAGGAACAGCAGCATGATGAGGGACATTAACCGAGAGCCAGGATTTATATGAGTGGGGGGGCTCCAGAAGACCACCACAACGGAGAGATTGTATTAGTATCATATAATGCCATATAGACCACCCCAATAGCTGTCTCAGACACAGGTGTTACAGGGTTCTTCGCATTTTTTGTTCTTCAGGGAGGCAACGTTCCTCGCTCACCGGGGGCCATTCTGTCACCATCGGTGGAGCACAGGTGCTATACCCAGCGATCCGTCCGGCTTTAGAGCAGCACTCGCAAACTCTATATCCTGTAAGCGCTGCGCTGCTTAGATCAACCACCACTGATAGACTGCAGAAGTGGCCGCTAACCTAGGCAATAAAACTCCCTTCTTTATTGAAAACAGTGAATTTTAAATAAGAGGTAAATGCATGAGGTCAGACCTCACCCATTACTGACTTCCCAATTCTTAGTGACAAGGTAACGTGATTAATGGGAGATTTTTCTAATTCCAGAAGATTGACACCAGAAATGTACAGTATTATATAGGAGCGCAGGCAGCGAACGGGGGTTATATTTTAGCAATGTGAGAGTAATGCTGCTCCCATGGGTGATGACACTTACAGTGACGCTGCGGATGATCCCCATCTGTCCCACCACTTGATTGTCCGTGAAGGTGTCTCTCACTTTCACTTGAATGTCTGTGGTCACCCAGTCACTGGAGATCTGTTCTATAGAGGAGCCGGGTGTGTGGGGGTTGTAGCCACCAGGAGAGGGCGCCCCGGGGGTCATTGGACTATAACCCATCGGACTGGGGCTTGGACTGGCCTGGAAGCAGAAACAAGATAAAAAAAAAAACTGACTTGTATTTGTATTGCCGGTACAGGAACTACTACGTAAACTAAATAACAGCGGCACTTACCTGGTAAGCCATGGGTGATGGGGTCGGATGGTAACTTGCCGGAGAGTGCGTATTCTGATAACCGACAGGACTTGGAGCCACTTGATGGTAGCTTTGTGGACTGGGACTAGGCTGGTAGGAACCTTGTGGAGAAGGAGCGGCGTAGGGCGAGAACTGGTCTGTGTTGTACCTGTCGAGAATTACCGGCCGCATTAATTACCAAAGGGCCCATGTGCACTAACAACTATCAGCTTTTACACAGCACCAGACCGGAGAATGGATGAGGTAGCAGCTTGAGGCTACATGCGCACGTTGTTGATTTACCGCGGATTTGCTGCAGTCATTCCCCAGCAAATCCTTTGGGTTTTAAAAAAAATGCTGTGCGCACACTGCGTTTTTTTATACCCGCGGATTTTCCGCTGCGGAATTAATGTGCTTGTCATTTCTTTTCCACAGGTACCTGCGGTTTTTGTGCCATAGATAAATGGTAAAAATCCGCACCAAATATGATGCAGAGCGACACGGCTGATGGAGGAGACTTTTCTATTAGGCTAGGTTCACATTTCCGTTGTTTTGCATCAGTCACATGCGTTGCTTGATGCTTGTGACTGATGCGTTGTACAACGGATGACAAGAATGAATTTTCATTGTCGGACTCCATTGTAAAAGAAGGGAATTTTGTTTACTTACCGTAAATTCCTTTTCTTCTAGCTCCAATTGGGAGACCCAGACAATTGGGTGTATAGCTACTGCCTCCGGAGGCCGCACAAAGTACTACACTTAAAAGTGTAAGGCCCCTCCCCTTCTGGCTATACACCCCCCCGTGGGAGCACGGGTCCCTCAGTTTTAGTGCAAAAGCAAGGAGGAAAGCCAATAACTGTTTCAAAAACAAATTCAATCCGATAACAATATCGGAGAACGTAACTTATCAACATGAACAACATGTGCACCCGAAAAACAAATACCCTAAGAAAAAACAGGGCGGGTGCTGGGTCTCCCAATTGGAGCTAGAAGAAAAGGAATTTACGGTAAGTAAACAAAATTCCCTTCTTTTTCGCTCCTAATTGGGAGACCCAGACAATTGGGACGTCCAAAAGCAGTCCCTGGGTGGGTAAAAGAATACCTCGTGATCGGGCTGTCAGGCAGCCCTTTCTTACAGGTGGGCCACCTCCGCCTGCAGGACTTGTCTACCTAGGCTGGCATCCGCCGAAGCGTAGGTATGCACCTGATAATGCTTGGTAAAAGTGTGCAGACTCGACCAGGTAGCCGCCTGGCACACCTGCTGAGCCGTAGCCTGATGCCGTAATGCCCAGGACGCACCCACGGCTCTGGTAGAATGGGCCTTCAGTCCAGAAGGAGTCGGAAGCCCAGCAGAACGGTAGGCGTGAAGAATTGGTTCCTTGATCCACCGCGCAAGGGTGGATTTGGAAGCTTGCGACCCTTTATGCTGACCAGCGACCAGGATAAAGAGTGCATCCGAACGGCGCAGAGGCGCCGTGCGGGAAATGTAGATCCTGAGTGCTCTCACCAGGTCCAACAGATGCAAACCCTTTTCAAATTGGTGAACTGGATGCGGACACAAAGATGGTAAAGTGATATCCTGATTGAGATGAAAGGAAGATACCACCTTGGGAAGAAACTCTGGAATTGGACGCAGTACTACCTTGTCTTGGTGAAACACCAGGAAGGGAGATTTGCAAGATAACGCTGCCAGCTCTGACACTCTCCGAAGAGACGTGACCGCCACTAGAAAAGCCACTTTCTGTGAAAGCCGAGAAAGGAAATCTCCTTCATAGGCTCGAAAGGTGGCTTCTGGAGAGCAATTAGAACCTTGTTCAGATCCCAGGGTTCCAATGGCCGCTTGTAAGGGGGAACGATATGACAAACCCCTTGCAGGAACGTGCGTACCTTAGGAAGTCGCGCCAGGCGCTTCTGAAAGAATACGGATAGCGCAGAGACTTGTCCTTTAAGGGAGCTAAGCGACAAACCTTTTTCCAACCCAGACTGCAGGAAGGAAAGAAAAATAGGCAATGCAAATGGCCAGGGAGAAACTCCCTGAGCGGAGCACCAAGATAAGAATATCTTCCACGTTCTGTGGTAGATCTTGGCGGAGGATGGTTTCCTAGCCTGTCTCATGGTGGCAACAACATCATGAGATAAACCTGAGGTCCCTAGGATCCAGGACTCAATGGCCACACAGTCAGGTTCAGGGCCGCAGAATTCAGATGGAAAAACGGCCCTTGAGACAGCAAGTCTGGACGGCCTGGTAGCGCCCACGGTTGTCCTACCGTAAGATGCCACAGATCCGGGTACCACGACCTCCTTGGCCAGTCTGGAGCGACGAGAATGGCGCGGCGGCAGTCGGACCTGATCTTGCGTAACACTCTGGGCAACAATGCCAGAGGTGGAAACACATAAGGTAGTCGGAACTGCGACCAATCCTGAACTAAGGCGTCTGCCGCCAGAGCTCGGTGATCGTGAGACCGTGCCATGAAAACCGGGACCTTGTTGTTGTGCCGTGACGCCATCAGGTCGACGTCCGGCAGCCCCCAGCGGCGACAGATCTCCTGAAACACGTCCGGGTGAAGGGACCATTCCCCTGCGTCCATGCCCTGGCGACTGAGAAAGTCTGCTTCCCAGTTTTCCACGCCTGGGATGTGAACTGCGGATATGGTGGATGCTGTGTTTTCCACCCACGTCAGAATCCGCCGGACTTCTTGAAAGGCTTGCCGACTGCGTGTTCCCCCTTGGTGGTTGATGTACGCCACCGCTGTGGAATTGTCCGACTGAATCCGGATCTGCTTGCCCTCCAGCCACTGTTGGAAGGCTCGCAGAGCAAGATAGACTGCTCTGATTTCCAGAACATTGATCTGAAGGGTGGACTCTCTCTGAGTCCACGTACCCTGAGCCCTGTGGTGAAGAAACACTGCTCCCCACCCTGATAGGCTCGCATCTGTCATGACCACCGCCCAGGATGGGGGTAGGAACGACTTTCCTTTTGACAATGAGGTGGGAAGAAGCCACCATCGGAGAGAGTCCTTGGCTGCCTGAGAGAGGGAGACATCCCTGTCGAGGGACGTCGACTTCCCGTCCCATTGGCGGAGAATGTCCCATTGTAGAGGGCGCAGATGAAACTGCGCGAAAGGGACTGCTTCCATTGCTGCCACCATCTTCCCTAGGAAATGCATGAGGCGCCTCAAGGAGTGGGACTGGTTCTGCAGGAGAGATTGCACCCCTGTCTGCAGAGAGCACTGCTTGTCCAGTGGAAGCTTCACTATCGCTGAGAGAGTATGAAACTCCATGCCAAGATATGTTAGTGATTGGGTCGGGGTTAGATTTGACTTTGAAAAGTTGATAATCCACCCGAAACTCTGGAGAGTCTTCAGTGCCACGGCCAGACTGTGTTGGCATGCCTCTTGAAAGGGTGCCTTTATAAGTAGATCGTCCAAATACGGGATCACGGAGTGACCCTGCGAGTGCAGGACAGCTACTACTGCTGCCATGACCTTGGTGAAGACCCGAGGGGCTGTTGCCAGCCCGAAAGGTAACGCTACGAACTGCAGGTGTTCGCTTTCTATAACGAAGCGTAGAAAACGCTGATGCTCTGGCGCAATCGGCACGTGAAGATAAGCATCTTTGATGTCTATTGATGCTAAGAAATCTCCTTGAGACATTGCGGCTATGACGGAGCGTAGAGATTCCATCCGGAACCTCCTGGTTTTTACGTGTTTGTTGAGCAACTTTAGATCCAGGACGGGCCGAAAGGACCCGTCCTTCTTTGGCACCACAAACAGATTGGAGTAAAAACCGTGACCTTGTTCCTGAAGAGGAACGGAAGTCACCACTCCTTCCGCCTTTAGAGCGGCCACCGCCTGCAGCAGAGCATCGGCTCGGTCGGGCGGTGGGGAAGTTCTGAAGAAACGAGTTGGAGGACGAGAGCTGAACTCTATCCTGTACCCGTGAGACAGAATGTCCTTCACCCAACGGTCTTTGACCTGTGACAGCCAAATGTCGCCAAAGCGGGAGAGCCTGCCACCGACCGAGGATGCGGAGAGAGGAGGCTGAAAGTCATGAGGAAGCCGTCTTGGTAACGGTTCTTCCTGCTGTCTTTTTTGGGCGTGACTGAGTCCGCCAAGAATCTGAGCCTCTCTGATCCTTTTGAGTCCTTTTGGACGAGGAGAATTGGGACCTGCCTGAGCCTCGAAAGGACCGAAAACCAGACTGACCCCTCCTTTGTTGGGGCTTGTTTTGTCTGTGTTGAGGTAAGGATGAGTCCTTACCCTTGGAGTGTTTAATGATTTCATCCAAACGCTCCCCAAACAATCGGTCGCGAGAAAAAGGCAAACTGGTTAAGCACTTCTTGGAAGCAGAATCTGCCTTCCATTCTCTCAACCACAGGGCTCTGCGCAAAACCACGGAGTTGGCTGACGCCACCGCCGTACGGCTCGTAGAGTCCAGGACAGCATTAATCGCGTAAGACGCGAATGCAGACATTTGAGAGGTCAATGGTGCCACCTGCGGGGCAGATGTACGTGTGACCGAGTCGACTTGTATAAGCCCAGCTGAAATGGCTTGGAGTGCCCATACGGCTGCAAAAGCTGGCGCCAACGACGCTCCAATAGCTTCATAGATGGATTTCAGCCAGAGCTCCATCTGCCTGTCAGTGGCATCTTTAAGTGCCGCTCCATCTTCTACTGCAACTAAGGATCTAGCTGCAAGCCTGGAGATTGGAGGGTCCACCTTGGGACACTGGGTCCAACCCTTGACCACGTCAGGGGGAAAAGGATAGCGTGTATCTTTAAGCCGTTTAGAAAACCGCTTCTCAGGATAAGCGTGGTGTTTCTGGATTGCATCTCTAAAGTCAGAGTGGTCCAGAAAAGTGCTTAATTTACGCTTGGGATATCTGAAATGGAATTTCTCCTGCTGTGAAGCTGCCTCCTCCGCAGGAAGAGCTGGCGGGGAAATATCTAACATCCTATTGATGGACGCTATAAGATCATTCACTATGGCGTCACCATCTGGTTATCCAGATTGAGAGCGGTCCCAGGATCAGAATCTTGATCAGTTACATCCGCCTCATCACCCATAGATCCGTCCCGCTGGGATCCTGACCAGTGAGACGAAGTTGAGGGCCCCTCATAACGAGCCCGCTTAGGTTGTCTGGGACTGTTGTCTGAGTCAGAATCGTCACCCTGGGGTGCATGTGACACCCCCGGAGCTTGGAAGTGTTCCAGCTGAGGGGGACCAGGGAGCAATGATGCCACAGTGTCCATGGACTGAGTTACTGGTCTAGACTGCAATGTTTCAAGAATCTTTGACATGGTCATAGACAATCTGTCAGCAAAAGCTGCAAACTCCGTTCCTGTCACCTGGACAGCATTCACAGGTGGTACACTCTGGGTCACATCCAGCAGAGGCCCCGGCTGTGCAAGTTGCACAGGGGCCGAGCACTGCACACAATGGGGGTCAGTGGAACCTGCCGGTAGAGCAGCCCCACATGCGGTACAGGCAGCATATAATGTCTGTGCCTTAGCACCCTTGCATTTTGCGGACGACATGCTGTTGCCTCCTTGTAATCTAGGAGGGTATATAGCCGAGAATCACCAGCGACCGTACAGTACAAAGTATTTGCAAACACAAAATACTCAGTATACAAACGGCACAAGTGGGGGTGAGCCCTTGAGGGCTGCTTACCGCCCGCTGAACAGCGGGTATGAGGCCGTAGAATCCCGTGTCTGGGTCTCCCCGTCTCCCCTCTGCAGCTCAGCGTGCAGGCAGGAATGGCTGCCGGCGTTCAGTGAAGAGGGGCGGACCGTGGGCGTGCCACAGACAAAGTGCGGGAAACTGCGTCCTACTGTGCCTGGTGTGAGGGCTGGAGTATGTAAAAAAGACTCCAGCCCTCAGCGCTGATGCTCTGTACAGCGTCCCGCCCTCCTCCTGACTGGCAGGTGCGGAGGCGGGAACGAACGAACTAGGCCGCAAAAGCCGGGGACTGTAGTAATAAGCGCGGCCGTGATATATGCACGGTCAGCGCGGAAGTCCCCGGCGCACCACAAGTCCCAGCCGCGTCGCAGTCCCAGCGGCCGGCGCGACCGTTCTCCCTGAGTCTACCCACTCAGCTAAGCTGAAGTGAGGAAATGGCACAAGCGCAGCAGCGCTGTTGTCCCCGGCGCACTAACACACCCAGCAATGCTGCGGTGTGCGCGCGTATGCACGGGGACACAGAGTACCTTGACGGAGCAGGGCCATGTCCCTGACGATACTCAGCTCCATATCCAGCGGCTTCTCCAGGGGCTGTGGATGGAGCACGGTCTCAGTGCCTGGAGACCGGTAAAATCCCACTTCGCCCAGAGCCCTAATGGGGATGGGGAAGGAATCAGCATGTGGGCTCCAGCCTCCGTACCCGCAATGGGTACCTCAACCTTAACAAGCACCACCGACAGAAAGTGGGGTGAGAAGGGAGCATGCTGGGGGCCCTGTATGGGCCCTCTTTTCTTCCATCCGACATAGTCAGCAGCTGCTGCTGACTAAATAGTGGAGCTATGCGTGCGTGTCTGACCTCCTTCGCACAAAGCAAAAACTGAGGGACCCGTGCTCCCACGGGGGGGTGTATAGCCAGAAGGGGAGGGGCCTTACACTTTTAAGTGTAGTACTTTGTGCGGCCTCCGGAGGCAGTAGCTATACACCCAATTGTCTGGGTCTCCCAATTAGGAGCGAAAAAGAAAAAGAGAGCGATCAGCTGATCGTTCACAATAGCCGGCCGGCTCTTGAGAGCGAACAGATGATCTGCAGGGGGCCGGCTAATGAGAGCGATCAGCCGATCGCTCACAACAGCCGGGTGATCAGCCGATCGCTCACAACAGCCGGGTGATCAGCCGATCGCTCACAACAGCCGGGTGATCAGCCGATCGCTCACAACAGCCGGGTGATCAGCCGATCGCTCACAACAGCCGGGTGATCAGCCGATCGCTCACAACAGCCGGGTGATCAGCCGATCGCTCACAACAGCCGGGTGATCAGCCGATCGCTCACAACAGCCGGGTGATCAGCCGATCGCTCACAACAGCCGGGTGATCAGCCGATCGCTCACAACAGCCGGGTGATCAGCCGATCGCTCACAACAGCCGGGTGATCAGCCGATCGCTCACAACACCCGGGTGATCAGCCGATCGCTCACAACAGCCGGGTGATCAGCCGATCGCTCACAACAGCCGGGTGATCAGCCGATCGCTCACAACAGCCGGGTGATCAGCCGATCGCTCACAACAGCCGGGTGATCAGCCGATCGCTCACAACAGCCGGGTGATCATGCCGCTGGTCCAAACTCAATTTTCAGGAGCGCGCCACTCCCCCGCAAGCAGAATGCCAGGTGGCTGGAGAGCAATGAGCTCCTGAAAAGCCGTTGCCTAATATATCAGGTGCACAATCCATTTAGCCTGTTTTCACGGTTTGGTTGTAAGGAGAATGTACACAAGTAATGATAGTAGTAATGGATACTGTAGGCGCACTGAAGACTCACATTGCAGGCGTTCCCGGTGTCTGGGGATTAAACGGTGCATTGACCTGCGGAGATGGTACATCGGGGTACCCTGGAGTTTGTGGATTTGGTGTTCCTCCGTAGCCTTGTGGAGATGGAGACGGCTCATCATCATATCTGAACTCGTATTCTTCATCCGCCCTGCGAATTTCAACCAAGAGAATAAACAATATTATTAAAATGATGCATCCATCCAAGTCCATGACGGCACTTGTACAGAGCGGCTTTCAGTTCAGCCCCTCTAATATCCATGTGCCATGATAGGGCCGCCCCTTTAAACAAACATCTAAAAATCACACCTTGAAGGGGTGTTTGGGTTGTTGGGGTCCCAGGCCCCACTTTGAGCAGGGGTTCGGCTTCCATCATGGAGAGGTGTTTGAGACCCGTAGTAAGGAGTTCTGCTTCCTGTAAAAACAGAAAAGATCCCAGGTGAGGAACGATTCATCAGACCCTAAATCAGTGTAAGCCGTGTGGCAGCAAACCTACCATCGTGAACCGGCGTCTGGGAGCCGTACATCGGCGTTCTGGAGCCAGTAGCGTACATTGGGGTCTGGGAGCCATAAATGGGTGTCCTGGCGTGAGTGGAGGTCATTCCTCCTGGGCGACGAGCACCGCTGTAACAGAAGAGGACAGAGGTTAATGAGATATATAAATAAATATATATAAATAAATAATATATATATTATATATATATATATATATATATTAATTAATATTATTAATATAAATAATAATAATATTTATATATATAAATAATAATATTATTAAAATATATATAAAATAATAATAAAAATATATATATATATATATATATACATATATATATATATATATATACATATATATATATATATATATACATATATATATATATATATATATATATATATATATATATATATATATATATATATATATATATATATATATATATATATATATATATATATATATATATATATTGTGGACAGATTTTGGCTGGCATTGTGAAGTAAGGCCATAGCAGATTTTATATATATGTATGTATATATATATATATATATATATATATATATATATATATATATATATATATATATATATGATAGTCAGAAAATCATTACACTGGAGGCATGAAACCTAAACATTTGATTTATGGCTGCCATGGCCTTACTTCACAATGCCAGCCAAAATCTGTCCACATTCATTAGATATTTATGGGGGCCTCCCGACAGCAGCGTTTTAGAGTTGTGAGATAATTTCCCACTTCTCTATTGGATAAACATGCATGCATGCACTGCAAAAGACGAGCTTGTATGTTTATAGGCTGGTGTGGCCAAGTGCTAAATACTAGATCAGCCGACACCAATCCACTATGAACGGCGACTGAAGAGAGACTAATCAGATATTTGCATTAAAAATAATCCCTCTGGTCAGACTCAGGCCGGTTTCCCAGTACAGAGCGCAGTGTCCGGACTGGTTGTAGGTCTCTTCTTGCAAACTCAACAGCCTTGAGGCAATCAAGCTCGGGTCAGAAGACACGCGGCCGGTCTGTAAACTACGATCCATATCTGTGAATATCAGATCCCTCTTAGGCTGCTTTCAACAAATCCGTTTTTTGCCGTCAGACACAATCCGGCAAAATGCGGATAAAACGGAGACGGCGCCGGATTGTGGCGGATGGCCTTGCATTGCATGCGGTGTCCGCCAGATCCGGCAAAATTTCTGCATCCGGCTGCCGGAAAGGACGCAGCATGCAACGTTGTCTGCGGCAAAAAAACGGGACCACGCCGGATCCGGCATGTTGTATTGTGGAAGCCTATGGGCGCCGGATCCGTCATCATCCGGCATATGACGGAATCCAACGACGGATCAGTTTTCTTGAACTGAGCATGCTCTGTATTACATCGGATCCGTCAAAAAATGGAAGGACCGCATAGAAAAAACTGATGCAACAGATCTGTTTTTTGGCCGTATCGTGCCTGATGGCGAAAAACGTATGTGTGAAACCAGCCTTAGGCTGCTTTCACACATCCGTTTTTTTGCCGTCCGGCACAATCCGACAAAAAAACCTGATGTTACAGATCTGACAAAAAAAAACAAAACGGATCCGTTGCATCAGCTTTTTTCCATGCGTTCCTTCCATTTTTTGACGGATCCATTGTGACACTAAACATTCACAGTTCAAAAAACCGGATCCATCGTTTGATTCCGTCATATTCCGGATGATGACTGATCCGGCGCCCATAGGCTTTCATTGTAACTCACGCCGCACAGTGCCGGATCCGGCGCCATACAGTTTTTCGCCGGAGACAAAAAACGCTGCAAGCAGCGTTCCATTCGTCCGCCGGATCCGGCAAAAGCCGGATGCAACGCAAGGCCATGCAGCACAATCCGGCGCTAATACAAGTCTATGGGGGAAAGAACAGCTCCGGCGGCAACACATGCCAGATCCGTTCTTTCCGGTTTTTACCAGATTGTGCCTCACGGCATAAACCGGATGTGTGAAACCAGCCTTACTAAGGGAGAAAAAGTAAGCACAGCCTGATCACTTACACGGTGGTGAGACGCTGCCTGTCCACGGAGATCGTCTGACAAGTGGAATGAAGTTCAACACGCGCCGTGGATTCCGTGGCATCTTTGACGACTCCAATATAACCTGAAAGAGAGAAGACGTGGCGGTGACAATCCAGTACTATATAATAAGGCCATGTTATTAGCGGTATATACACACACAGGATATTACGTACCCTTATAGGGACCTTGAGAAATGCGCACAGTCTGACCAATCAGGTCGTTGTCTCTGCGGCCCCTTCCTCTGCCCTGTCCTCCTCCACCGGCCATATTCCCTCTCTGTCCTGGAATAAAGTGGTGAAACATGATTAGATCATTACTGGGTGAGCGGCAGGAGAAAAATTAACTAGACCTGAGCCATCTTACCTCCCCCACTAGGGTGCGCTGGGCTATTGATTCGCGGGCTCATTGGCGCAAATCCTCCGATAGTGAAGTTTGTCACATCTCTGGGCTATGGGGGAAGAAAAGCAGAATTACCAAGAGGACAAGACATCAGACCATGATCGGCGGATGAGAAGAAGTTTACCTTAGAGCCTCCAGCTAGGACCAAGTACCGCGCTTTGCAGACAAACATGCCTCCGTTCTCCACCAGCTTCTTACAGTGAAGGAAGGCGAAATTCCGGAATAAGTGACGGATCTCGCCCTCACGCCCCTAAAATGGAAAAAAAAGGGAGAAGAGAGATGAGAAATGAGTAAGACACTGACATATGTAGGAAAAATGGCAACGACGGATGCTTCCCTCTCATCAGACACCAATTTTTATTTCACTTTTTTGCTTCCATTTTTTTCCTTCGCCTTCTTCCAAGAGGCATATTTTTAGTTTATTTTTGTTACCCCCACAGCCGCATGAGGGCTTGTTTATTACAGAACGAGTTGTAGTTTTAAATTACATTAGTTATTTTCGAACATTTGCGCTATTTGGTGCATTACTTCAGTATTCGGTCTGGGCTTTATGGTGGTGACTGGCGCAAGCAGTTTACAGGCAGGTGCTGGCTGTAAAACACAGCTGGCACCATGTCCTGAGTCAGCTCTATACATCCCACAGCCTAAGTGTGACATGTCAGGAAAGGGACAAAAGTCATTGGGAAGTATTCTGTCTGGGCTTCATGGGCGTACAAACATGGTGGCGACAGGAGCGAGCAGTTACAGGCAGGTGCTGGTGTGGAGGTCGTCTGAGCTATAGCTTGTTTGTTCAAACGTAATACGAATATCTGTGTATATAAATAATCAAAATGTAGATGTAGTTGCATAATTATGTGTCTATGTAGCCATCGCATAGACCCATAATATAATTTAAAGTTGTATAGTCATGAAGGGGTTACCAAGAATGAGAACAGATGTACAACCGATGAAAGTCTCTTAATGATGAGTAAAAGTCTCGTAGCTTCACACAGAAAGAATGTACAAGAAACAAACAATGTGCTGTGAGAAATTAAGGAGTGGAAAACTCCCTGTTTAGCTTCAAGGTTACTCATGCAAATTGTATAATTGATCTATCCAATACACGGGTCAGTTGATGACGCTAGCTCAAGGAGAACATGTCTGTGTTCATTGTCTTATACATTGATATATTGGCACTGATATACAGCTAATACGGCACCGTCTCTGCTATCCCAAACGAAGACTCCATTAGCAGTCTTCACCCAAATTCCTCCCTTGACAGTTGGCGCCCAACGTGGGGCTCGAACCCACGACCCTGAGATTAAGAGTCTCATGCTCTACCAACTGAGCTAGTTCCTCCCTTGACATTGGCTGTAAAACACAGCTGGTGGCTGTAAAACAACAGCTGGCACCATGTCCTGAGTCAGCTCTATACATCCGCACCCTATGTGTGACAGGTCAGGAAAGGGATTAAAGTCATTGGGAAGTATTCTGTCTGGGCTTCATGGGCATACAAACATGGTGGCGATAGGAGCGAGCAATTACAGGGAGATGCTGGCTGTAAAACACAGCTGGCAGCATCTCCCGAGTCAGCTCTATACCTCCTCACCTTATGTGTGACATGTCAGGAAAGGGATAAAAGTCATTGAGAAGAAGAGAATTCATTTTCCTCACCGAATGCGGTCCATCAATGACCTTCACTATATCTTTCACATGAATGTTATTCTCTTCTGAGTCGAGAGCAACAGCAAAGCGATTGTCCTTCTTCCGGTTGACGGCCTGGTGCCGGACTGTAATCACCTTACCGTGCATGTTCAAGACCTTCAAAAATAAAAAGTCTGGATTAGACTATGGCTGATGGATATCACAATAGCACGGAGTCACACAAAAGGTGTGGATTTTTTTGCACCATATATCAAGTCCAGGAAGAAGCTTCAGTCTGGGGGTCGCTCACCTGAAAGGTTTCCCTCTCCAGACGTACGATAACCCCCACCGTCTGGGGGTCCAGCTGCACCAGCTCCCCCCATTCGTGCTGTCCACCAACATCCACTCCTGAAGCAGTCTCTGAACAAAGCTGCAAGTCTCGAGGCAGGACCTTTAACTGTAATGGGAGGTAAGAAAAGGTGAACGGACTGAGCATGTGCAGTCAAAACCAACATCCATAAAATGTGGCCAAAATATTCCTCACCTCGTGCATGGTAAGATCAGAGAAGAGAATGACGAAGTTTTCTTCAACCCGAACCACCAGACCCGTGTCCCCCTCGTAGCGTCCTGCGATGACTTTGACGTGGTCCCCCATTCGGAAATATTTCCTCAACTCATTAGCTGGGAACTCCAACATGTCCTATGAGAAGGATGAAACATTCCCGGTTATGACTGCCCTTTACTGTCCAAGATCAGGCAATAGAAAGCACAATGTCAGTAACGTGCCAAAAGCAGCACGGATTCCCCCGGTCTCAAGGCGGCAAGGCCCGGCCGGCTTCAGTGCAATCCTGTACATAATTAACGAAAGCAAAAACAAGGGAGCAATGGATATTTATTGTAAATCATCGGGTCACTCCCATATATAAACTTGATCCCATTCAACCCAAACACTTGGGAGTTACGTGACCCAGAATTTATTAAACCACCATATTTCAGTATAATCACTCAAAAACTGATAATTTATTACAAATTTTATTTAGAAAAAAAATATAAACAGTTTATTGCATTAAAAAGTATCACAATATGGGGTTAAAGATATTAGTGCATTAATCACACCATTAATTTTATTTCATATAAAACAAGACAAATGTGAGGACACCAATAAAAGTCCTATAGGATATAACTCAACATCTGAGCCTGCACACACCCAAATTGTCTATAGTGGTGAACAGCTAAATATATCTCACACACTGGAGCACGGGTGGGTATAGAAAATCCAATTATATTGACCCGAACTATCCACATGGCCCCCGAGGAAGAATACATCGAAACGTGCGTCGGGCTTGGGACGTAACCCGGCGTCTGTGCTGCACACTTGCACGTTATGGGTGAGTCTGGAGAAGGGTGGTTGAAACAAACAGTCACACGGAAGTGTGAATAGGTTTTTAGCATGCTACTAGAGCGGCCATGTGGATAGTTCGGGTCAATATTATTGGATATTATATACCTACCCGTGCTCCAGTGTGTGAGATATATTTAGCTGTTCACCACTACTCACCATGGCCGCTCTAGTAGCATGCTAAAAACCTATTCACACTTCCGTGTAACTGTATGCTTCAACCACCTACCTCCAGGCTCACCCATAACGTGCAAGTGTGCAGCACAGACGCCGGGTTATGTCCCAAGCCCGACGCACGTTTCGATGTATTATTCCTCGGAGGCCATGTGGATAGTTCGGGTCAATATAATTGGATATTCTATACCTACCCGTGCTCCAGTGTGTGAGATATATTTAGCTGTTCACCACTACTCACCTATACACAATTTGGGTGTGTGCAGGCTCAGATGTTGAGTTGTATCCTATAGGGCTTTTATTGGTGTCCTCACATTTGTCTTGTTTTCTATGGACTAAAATTAATGGTGTGATTAATGCGCTAATATCTTTAACCCCATATTGTGATAATTTTTAATGCAATAAATAAAATTTGTAATAAATTATCAGTTTTTGAGTGATTATACTGAAATATGGTGGTTTAATAAATTCTGGGTCATGTAACTCCCAAGTGTTTGGGTTGAATGGGATCAATCCTATACATAAAACTGTACCAGCTCTTAAAGGAGAAGTCACCTTGAGGTCCTCGTGCTTGGGCAGGATGGTGATCTTGTTCCCGTCCACACTGAGGATTTTACCCTGCAGGTTTATCAACTCTCCCTCGCACACTTCCACGTTGTCTCCGGGCTGCAGACTGTGTTCACGTTCCTTTCCTGTAAGACAATGGGACCCATTGGTGCCATAAAATGGTAATAATGACGATGACTACGGAAAATGGGATCCATATTCAGCTCAATAGAAAATGCAATACTTTCACAAATCCACACGGTGGCAGTAACACCAAGCAGAAAGTCAAAATGATAATCTTAGGTAGATAGAACCCTCGTAAAGTATAGGTCACTCCAACAATCAGTACGAGTCCTAGGATACTAGTCTACACAATAAGAAGATCAATGGCAGAACCCTTAAGGGGCGGTCCTTGCGGTAAATACTCACGTTCTGCCATTGATCTTATTGTGTAGACTAGTATCCTAGGACTCATACTCCTTGTTGGAGTGACCTATACTTTACGAGGGTTCAATCTACCTAAGATTATACTTTGACTTTCTGCTTGGTGTTACTGCCACCGTGTGGATTTGTGAAAGTATTGCATTTTCTAAAAAAATTGTTTAAAAGAACCGAAGTCCTCAGTGGTTGATACCTTTTAATGGCTAACTGAAAAGATGGTAATAATAGCAAGCTTTCCAGACTACTCAGGTCTCTTCATCAGGCATGGTATAACACAAAATCTGAAGAGTCACATATATGCATTTTCTATTCACAGTAATATTCAACTTCTGTAGACTGTGAGCCCTCGCGGGCAGGGTCCTCTTTCCTCCTATACCAGTCTGTCTTGTACTGTTAATGATTGTTGTACGTATACCCTCTTTCACTTGTAAAGCGCCATGGAATAAATGGCGCTATAATAATAAATAATAATAATAATAATAATAATAATAATAATAATAACTTACCTGTGTCTTACTGCCACCTTGTGGACATATGAAAGTATTGCACTTTATATTTATTATTAAATCTATTTGTTTTACTGCCACCTAGTGGATATGTGAAAGTACTGCACTTTATATTTATTGATTAGACTTATTTTTTATTTGTGTTTTCCCATGGAGTAATGATTGTGAATTTCACACTTTGATACCACTTGGACCAAGGTGAATCTTGTGTCAATTTCTCCTTTTATATGTTTTTAATAAGTTTTTTTTGTTATTCAATAAAGATATCTTCTTTTATATATTTATTTGTGGAGTTTTCCTTGTTTTGCCTCTGATTGGTCAGCGCGCTGCCTTTGAGAAGTGGCTGGCAGCGGAAGTTCCTCCATCGTTGCAATGGTTACCCGATACACATCCTGTACCGGCAAATTACAAGAACAAGGAGGCTGGCGATGGAACAGAAGGTAAGGTGAGCATAATGTGTGTGTGTGTGTGTGTGTGTGTGTGTGTGTGTGTGTGTGTGTGTGTGTGTGTGTGTGTGTGTGTGTGTGTATGAGTGTGTGTGCAGACTGCAAGAGCGGGTCAGAGCGCGGTGAAAGTACGGAACCGGAAGTGTATGCAGTATTTGCTTGTAACCTGCGTTACAAATTTACAGCAAGCTTTGCTCGTATAGCGAAATACTCGCACACCAAGTTACTCGTAACCCGAGGTTCCACTGTACATGAAGCGGTCCTAAAGCAAATTTTATAACACTCCATATCCCAGGGTATGTTCTACAGAATATGGGTATGATTGCTTTTTCCAAGAAAGGGGCCCTCAGTTTAAAGGAAGTAGGTGGTCACGTACACACGCCGCCGCCGCTCCTATCAAACACTATGGGACTGAAAAAGTGGAGAGCTGTGCTGCGTCCTTACCTGTAGACTCCGTCACCACCTCCAGGTCGACCCCTTCTGGCTGATCTTCAAACTTTTCCAATTCAGACAGAGTTGGCTTCACGCCGTCTGTGATCTAAAAAGCATGAAACATAAGTCCTATCCGCCTACATACATTTCCAATCTATGGTCGTAAGCCTCTCGTACAGGACCGGCGACTTACCACAGCGGACATCGCAAAGCTCTTGAAGAGGAAACCTTTGCGACTGTAACGATTACCCTCGAAAATGAGGAAATCTCCATCGGATGAAACATCTCCCCCGAGAGACCTGTACGGATGAGGGGAGCACTGGTCAGCGCTGGGGAATATCACAAGCACAGAACTAAAACGTTACTCCGTGCGAGAAGATCCCACCTGATCTTTTCTGTATCGAAAAGCCTCTGCGGAGGTCTACGAAACCTCTTCCTCTTGGCAAACCAGTCTTTCTATATTTTGGAGAGAAACAGATACATTGTAGGAGAGTTTTTAAGGGAGGGAACAAAAGAGAAATATGACTGGACAGCATGAGAAGGTGGTGGGGATTACAGACATTGATGGCCGCCATCACATACCAGACTCATCCGTTCCTTGATCCGGTCGTAGTCAATTCTGGGGATCATTTTGAGAGAGATTGTGTTCTGACTGGGCTCCACATAATCCACCTAGAAAGAAAGGGGCGATTCAGCTTTACATGCAACGGACCAAACTAGCGTTATACAATTTGTGAGACCGAAGACGCATGTAATGAATTGACCCAATCTCCATCTCTCTATGTATAAAGCAACTTGCCCTGCACCCCTCATATAAGGACTTTTGTAATTCTCCCACGCTGAATGTGAATGGCTGCCGAGGGGTCTGAGGTGCAAAACCAGCCTGTGCTCGTGCACCCTCGGCCCCCATAGTCACCTCCCCTCCTAAATCCAGCTCCTGTGCAAGCGTATTTCTCTCGACTATGCAACGGACAGGCTATTTCATGACATAGGAGACCTCATACACATCAATCAAAAGAAGAAGATGCCACCTGTAGGCACAGAGGGGATCGGAGCACAATTTGGAGACACCCATTGGACCATTTTCAAGTATCAGCATAGAGCGAGGGACAATCATAAATTACATATTAATGGGGTTCACTGAAAAGGGGTGTTGGGAACGTTGCTACAAAGGGAGATTATATTTTATATATATATATATATATATATATATATATATATATATATATATATATATATATATATATATATGAAATATACACACACACTAGCTGTAGTACCCAGGAGTTGCCCAGGATAGTAACAGTCCCTTTCCCTGTCTCGGTCCCTTTCCCTGTCTCGGTCCCTTTCCCTGTCTCTTTCCTTGTTTCGGTCTCTTTCCCTGTCTTTCCTTGTTTCGGTCTCTTTCCCTGTCTTTCCTTGTTTCGGTCTCTTTCCCTGTCTTTCCTTGTTTCGGTCTCTTTCCCTGTCTTTCCTTGTTTCGGTCTCTTTCCCTGTCTTTCCTTGTTTCGGTCTCTTTCCCTGTCTTTCCTTGTTTCGGTCTCTTTCCCTGTCTTTCCTTGTTTCGGTCTCTTTCCCTGTCTTTCCTTGTTTCGGTCTCTTTCCCTGTCTTTCCTTGTTTCGGTCTCTTTCCCTGTCTTTCCTTGTTTCGGTCTCTTTCCCTGTCTTTCCTTGTTTCGGTCTCTTTCCCTGTCTTTCCTTGTTTCGGTCTCTTTCCCTGTCTTTCCTTGTTTCGGTCTCTTTCCCTGTCTTTCCTTGTTTCGGTCTCTTTCCCTGTCTTTCCTTGTTTCGGTCTCTTTCCCTGTCTTTCCTTGTTTCGGTCTCTTTCCCGGTCTTTCCTTGTTTCGGTCTCTTTCCCTGTCTTTCCTTGTTTCGGTCTCTTTCCCTGTCTTTCCTTGTTTCGGTCTCTTTCCCTGTCTTTCCTTGTTTCGGTCTCTTTCCCTGTCTTTCCTTGTTTCGGTCTCTTTCCCGGTCTTTCCTTGTTTCGGTCTCTTTCCCGGTCTTTCCTTGTTTCGGTCTCTTTCCCTGTCTTTCCTTGTTTCGGTCTCTTTCCCTATCTTTCCTTGTTTCGGTCTCTTTCCCTGTCTTTCCTTGTTTCGGTCTCTTTCCCTGTCTTTCCTTGTTTCGGTCTCTTTTTCTGTCTTTCCTTGTTTCGGTCTCTTTCCCTGTCTTTCCTTGTTTCGGTCTCTTTCCCTGTCTTTCCTTGTTTCGGTCTCTTTCCCTGTCTTTCCTTGTTTCGGTCTCTTTCCCTGTCTTTCCTTGTTTCGGTCTCTTTCCCTGTCTTTCCTTGTTTCGGTCTCTTTCCCTGTCTTTCCTTGTTTCGGTCTCTTTCCCGGTCTTTCCTTGTTTCGGTCTCTTTCCCTGTCTTTCCTTGTTTCGGTCTCTTTCCCTGTCTTTCCTTGTTTCGGTCTCTTTCCCTGTCTTTCCTTGTTTCGGTCTCTTTCCCTGTCTTTCCTTGTTTCGGTCTCTTTCCCTGTCTTTCCTTGTTTCGGTCTCTTTCCCTGTCTTTCCTTGTTTCGGTCTCTTTCCCTGTCTTTCCTTGTTTCGGTCTCTTTCCCTGTCTTTCCTTGTTTCGGTCTCTTTCCCTGTCTTTCCTTGTTTCGGTCTCTTTCCCTGTCTTTCCTTGTTTCGGTCTCTTTCCCTGTCTTTCCTTGTTTCGGTCTCTTTCCCTGTCTTTCCTTGTTTCGGTCTCTTTCCCTGTCTTTCCTTGTTTCGGTCTCTTTCCCTGTCTTTCCTTGTTTCGGTCTCTTTCCCTGTCTTTCCTTGTTTCGGTCTCTTTCCCTGTCTTTCCTTGTTTCGGTCTCTTTCCCTGTCTTTCCTTGTTTCGGTCTCTTTCCCTGTCTTTCCTTGTTTCGGTCTCTTTCCCTATCTTTCCTTGTTTCGGTCTCTTTCCCTGTCTTTCCTTGTTTCGGTCTCTTTCTCTGTCTCTTTTTTTTCCTTGTCTGTCTGCCTCTTTCACTGTCTCTCTCAGTCTGTCTCTCTCTATCCGTCTCCCCACAGACATCTTATTACCTTCACACATAAGCTTTTAATACTAACAATTTATTTTGTTCCTATAGCAACCAATCACCGCTCCTATTAATAACCTAATAGCTCACAGCTCCATTGACTTTAACTGAGGCAGGTTTTTTTTGGAGTATAACTAAAGCACGGGGTTAAATTTTCCCATCAAAACAGTCTATGACGTTCCCTGGGTCACAAGGAGTGTCTGTGCAAAATTTTGTGATTGTAAATGCGATGGTGCAAATTCCTTTAGTGGACATACACACACATACATACACACACACATACATACACTCAGCTTTATTTATATACTAGCTGTACTGCCCGGCTTCGCCCGGGTTAATAACTGTTAACAAAATAGAAAGTATTAACAAAAATGTATTCTGCACACAAAGAAGGGAATTTTGTTTACTTACCGTAAATTCCTTTTCTTCTAGCTCCTATTGGGAGACCCAGACAATTGGGTGTATAGCTACTGCCTCCGGAGGCCACACAAAGTATTACACTTTAAAAAGTGTAACCCCTCCCCTCTGCCTATACACCCTCCCGTGCATCACGGGCCCATCAGTTTTGGTGCCAAAGCAGGAAGGAGGAAACTTATAAATTGGTCTAAGGTAAATTCAATCCGAAGGATGTTCGGAGAACTGAAACCATTAACCAAAGGAACCCTTCAACATGTGTACACAAAAGAACAACAGCCCGAAGGGAACAGGGACGGGTGCTGGGTCTCCCAATAGGAGCTAGAAGAAAAGGAATTTACGGTAAGTAAACAAAATTCCCTTCTTCTTTGTCGCTCCATTGGGAGACCCAGACAATTGGGATGTCCAAAAGCAGTCCCTGGGTGGGTAAAAGAATACCTCGATGAAACGAGCCGAAAAAACGGCCCTCTCTTACAGGTGAGCAACCGACTCCTGAAGGACTCGCCTACCTAGGCTGGCATCTGCCACAGCATAGGCATGAACCTGATAGTGTTTCGTGAAAATGTGCAGACTCGACCAGGTAGCCGCCTGACACACCTGCTGAGCCGTAGCCTGGTGACGCAATGCCCAGGATGCCTCTGCGGCTCTGGTAGAATTGGCTTTCAGCTCTAAAGGAATCGGAAGCCCAGAAGAACGGTAGGCTTCAAGGGTCAGTTCCTTGATCCACCGAGCCAAGGTTGACTTGGAAGCCTGCGACCCCTTACGCTGGCCAGTGACCAGGACAAAGAGCGCATCAGAACGGCGCAGGGGTGCAGTGCGCGAAAGAAGAGCCGGAGTGTTCTCCCGAGATCTAACAAGTGCAATCCTTTTCACAATTGTGAACTGGATGAGAGCCAAAAGAAGGTAAGGAGATATCCTGATTGAGAAGAAAAGGAGGATACCACCTTAAGTAGGAATTCCGGGATCGGACGCAGAACCACTTCATCCTGGCGAAACACCAGGAAGGGGGCTTGCATGACAGCGCTGCTAGCTCAGACACTCTCCGAAGTGATGTGCCTGCCACTAGGAAGACCACCTTCTGCGAAAGGCGTGATAGAGAAAACTCTGAGAACGCTAAGAGCCAGAACTCAATGGCCACCCAGTCAGGTTGAAGACCGCAGAATTCAGATGGACAATGGCCCTTGAGACAGCAAGTCTGGTCGGTCCGGGAGTGCCCACGGTCGACCCACCGTGAGGTGCCACAGATCCAGGTATCACGACCTCCTCGGCCAGTCTGGAGCGACGAGGATGGCGCGGCTGCAGTCGGACCCGATCTTGAGTAACACTCTGGGCAGCAGCGCCAGAGGAGGAAATACATAAGGCAGTCGAAATTGCGACTAGACCTGAACTGATGCATCCGCCGCCAGCGCTCTGTGCTGGCGGTTGATGTACGCGACCGCCGTGGCGTCGTCCGACTGTATCCGGATCTGCCTGCCGTCCAGCCACCGCTGGAACGACTTCAGGGCTAGCTACACTGGCCTTATCTCCAGAACATTGATCTGAAGGGAGGACTCTGTCAGAGTCCAGGTTCCCTGAGCCCTGTGGTGGAGGAAGACCGCTGTCCACCCTGACAAACTCATGTCCGTCGTGACCATAGCCCAGGATGGTAGCAGGAAGGACATTTCTTTCGACCAAAAAGTGGGAAGAAGCCACCGCTGAGGAGAGGTTTTGTCTGCCAGTGAAAGAGAGACGTTCCTGTCTAGGGACGTCGACCTTCTGTCCCATTTGCGGAGAATGTGCCGTTGAGTGGACGCAGATGAAACTGCGCACGGGAAACTGCCTCCATTGCTGCCACCATCTTCCCTAGGAAGCGCGTGAGGCGCCTCAAGGGGTGAGACTGGGCCCGAAGGAGAAAGTGCACCCCTGTCTGCAGCGAATGCTGTTTGTCCAGCGGTAGCTTCACTATCTCAGAGAGAGGATGAACTCCATCCCGAGGTTAGTCAGTGATTGGGTCGGTGTCAATTTTTACTTGGGAATTGATGATCCACCCGAACCTCTGGAGAGTCTCCAAAAAAAATGTTCAGGCTATGTCGACGTGGCACCCGGGAGGGTGCCTTGACTTAGGAGATCGTCTAAGTAAGGGATCATCGAGTGTCCCTGAGAGTGTAGGCCCATCGCCACTGATGCCATGACCTTGGTGAAGACCCGTGGGACTGTCGCCAGGCCGAAAGGCAGAGTCACGAGCTGAAAGCGTTCGACCCGGATGGCGACACACCGGGAGCGTTGATGGTCTGGTGTAATCGGCACATGGAGATAAGCATCCCTGATGTCGATTGATGCTAGGAAGACTCCCTGGGACATCGAAGCGATGACTGAGCGGAGAGATTCCATCCGAAACCATCTGGTTCTCACGTGTCTGTTGAGCAGAATGAGGCCCGGAAACGGACCGGAATGATCCGTCCTTTTTTGGTACCCCGAACAAGTTGGAGTAAAAACCGCGACCACGTTCTTGAAGCGGAACGGGGATCACAACTCCATCTGCAGAAACGAGTCGGAGGACGAGAGCTGAGCTCTATCCTGTAACCGTGAGACGGAATGTCTTTCACCCATCGGTTTTTCATCCAATTGCTCGCCAAACAAACGGTCGCCAGAAAATGGCAAACCGGTTAAGAATTTCTTGGAAGCAGAGTCTGCCTTCCATTCGCGTAGCCACATGGCCCTGCGGACTGCCATCGAATTGGCGGATGCTACCGCTGTACGGCTCGCAGAGTCCAGGACGGTGTTCATGGCGTAGGACGAAAAAGCCGACGCCTGAGAAGTCAAAGACACAACCTGCGGAGCAGAAGTACGTGCGACCACATTAGTCTCAGACAGACAAGCTGAGATAGCTTGGAGTGCCCGCTCGACTGCGAAGGCCGGAGCAAAAGACGCGCCTATGGCTTCATAGATGGATTTCATCATGAGCTCTATTTGCCTGTCAGTGGCATCCTTGAGCGATGAACCATCTGCCACTCATACTACGGAACTAGCCGCCAGTCTGGAGACTGGAGGATCCACCTTGGGACACTGAGCCCAACCCTTAACTACGTCAGGGGGGAAAGGGTAACGTGTGTCATTAAGGCGCTGAGTAAAGCGCTTGTCCGGAAGTGCTCTGTGCTTCTGGACAGCATCTCCGAAGTTAGAGTGATCGAAAAACGCACTCCGGGTACGTTTGGGAAACCTACACTGGTGTTTCTCCTACTGTGAAGCCGACTCCTCTATAGGTGGAGTTGGGGGAGAAGGACTAGCACCTGGTTGATGGACGTTATAAGGTCATTTACTATGGCGTCCCCTTCAGGTGTATCCAGATTGAGAGCAACGTCAGGATCCGAGCCCTGAGCTGCGACCTCCGCTTCATCCTCCAGAGGGTCCTCATGCTGAGACCCCGAACCGCGTGATGCCGCCGGGGAAGGTTCCCAGCAAGCCCGCTTAGCCTGTCTGAGGCTGCGGTCCGTGTCGGAGTTCTCACCGTGGGATCTGGGTGCCACCCCAGGAGCCCTTTGCTGTACCGACCGACAGGGCCTGGGGACGATGAACTCACAGTGCCCTGGCCCTGTGTTACCGGTCTGGACTGCCAAGCTTCTAGTATCTTAGCAGACCATCTGTCCATAGACTGAGCCATGGAATGTGAAGCGACTCAGAGAGTTTCTCAGTCAAAATTGTAAACTCTGTCCCTTCCATCTGTGCAGTGGAAACCGGCGGTACCTCCTGAGCCGAGGGTCCCACCAGTGCCGGAGGCTCCGCCTGAGGGAGTCAAAAGCAAATAATGCTGACGAATAGAGAAAATGTATACGATAATTATATATATATATATATATATATATATATATATATATATATATATATATATATATATATATATATATACACATATACATATACATATACATACATATACATACATACATACATACATACATACATACATACACACACACACTACGGGACCCAGGGGGGTCCAGCACCTGACAACTGGTGTGGCTTACCAACCGCCCCAAGCGGTGGTGTGCCACCAGATTCCCTGCCAGGGACTCTCAGAGCTGCAGAGCTCCTTCTGAAATCCCCCACCGGCAGAAGTGACTGACTGGCCAGCCCGGGGGCGGGAGTACCTGTACTAGGCCGCAAAAGCCTGGGACTAAAGTTAAAAGCGCGGCCGGCCAACAGGCGCGGTCGGCGCGGTAGTCCCGGCTCACAAAACACACAGCAGCCGCTGCGGCGTCTGTAACACAGGCGCTGCATGCACCGTCCCTAAGGGGACACAGAGTACCTCATGGGTGCAGGAATCTGTCCCTGATGATATCCAGCCTCCTGTCCGTCAGATTCCCCCAGGGGCTGCGGAGGGAGCCCGGTCCCAGTGACCGGCGACCGGTTAGGATCCCACTTTTCCCAGAACTGCGGAGCCCGTTCTGAAATCCCCCACCGGCAGAAATGATTCACAGTGCTCAGTGAGGGGGGAGGAGGATACCAAGCATGCTCCAGCCCTTACTGCCGACGTTCAGTCGGCCGTCCCGCTTTTACCCCTGACTGGCAGGCCCGGGGGCGGGAGTACATGTACTAGGCCGCAAAAGCCGGGGACTAAAGTTAAAAGCGCGGCCGGCCAACAGGCGCGGTCGGCGCGGTAGTCCTGGCTCACAAACCACAGAGCAGCCGCTGCGGCGTCTGTAACACAGGCGCTGCATGCGCTGTCCCTAAGGGGACACAGAGTACCTGGTGGATGCAGGGCCCTGTCCCTGATGGTATCCAGCCTCCTGTCCGTCAGATTCCCCCAGGGGCTGCGGAAGGAGCCCGGTCCCAGTGACCGGCGACCGGTTAGGATCCCACTTCTGTCAGAACTGCGGAGTCCGTTCTGAAATCCCCCACCGGCAGTATTGAATATAACAATGGCTGCCAGCGTTCTGAGGGGAGGATGGAGCCGTGGGCGTGCCTAATAAAGTGCGGGAAACTGGTGCCCCACAGTGTTCAGTGAGGGGGGAGGAGGATACCAAAGTATGCTCCAGCCCTCACTGCCGACGTCCAGTCGGCCGTCCCGCCCTTACCCCTGACTGGCAGGCCCGGGGGCGGGAGTATATGGTACTAGGCCGCAAAAGCCGGGGACTAAAGTTAAAAACGCAGCCGGCAAACAGGCGCGGTCGGCGCGGTAGTCCCGGTCTCACAAACCACACAGGAGCCGCTGCTGCGTCTGTAACACAGGCGCTGCATGTACCGTCCCTAAGGGGACACAGAGTACCTTATGGATGCAGGGCCCTGTCCCTGATGATATCCAGTCTCCTGTCCGTCAGATTCCCCCAGGGGCTGCGGATGGAGCCCGGTCCCAGTGCCTGGATGACCGGTTAGGATCCCACTTCTCCCAGAGCCCCTAAGGGATGGGGAAGGAAAACGGCATGTGGGCTCCAGCCTCTGTACCCGCAATGGGTACCTCAACCTTAACAGCACCGCCGACTCAGTGGGGTGAGAAGGGAGCATGCCGGGGGCCCTGTGGGGGGCCCTCTTTTCTTCCATCCGATACAATCAGCAGCTGCTGCTGACTAAAATGTGGAGCTTGTGTGCATGTGTGCCTCCTTCAACACAAAGCATAAAAACTGATGGGCCCGTGATGCACGGGAGGGTGTATAGGCAGAGGGGAGGGGTTACACTTTTTAAAGTGTAATACTTTGTGTGGCCTCCGGAGGCAGTAGCTATACACCCAATTGTCTGGGTCTCCCAATGGAGCGACAAAGAAAACAAATAGAAATGTAATTATTAAAAGGCAAAAACTATTGCTTCTTCCAAAACAGGAAAAGCTCCAGGCCCTGATGGCCTGCCCCTGGTGTATTATAAAAAACTTAAAGAATTACTAACACCGCACCTTCTGCGTACCTTTAATTCCAGTGCCCAGAGGGACTCAAATCCTAACGTTGACGCTTTGAGAGCACACATCACAGTCATACCTAAAGCAGGGAAAGATCCAACGCAGTGTGCTAGCTATCGCCCAATATCATTATTAACCCCTTAACGACCTTTGACGTACTGGGTACGTCACGGTGACATGGTGCTAAACGACCCATGACGTACCCAGTACGTTATGGCGAAATCGCGGTCCCGGAGCCCCGGGGAGTCCAATTTCTTTGATTAAACGGTAGATTTGGGAAGGAGGGGACCTCTGCCTGACCTCAGGAGGGGTGGTGCCTCCTCTCCGAACCTACAGAGGCTGTGATTGGCTGACAAACGCCGCTCAGCCAATTACAGTCACTGTAATGTTCCAGCCATTGAAAATGGCTGGAACATTTAAATCCAGCCCTGATCAGTGCTGCTGTAGCACTGGCCATTGACTGGAGCTGGGTGATCGGTCCTTCACCCACCCCCAGCTCTGATTGGAGAGACCGGTCTTGTGACCGCTCTCTCCAATCAATGTGGATCTGCGGCCTGTGACCGTCCCTGGAAGCCGAGGAGAACGGTCTCTGCGGGTGCCCATCGGTAAGTTGCCGCCCGCCCCTGTCCCCGATCTCCCTGCCAGCCCCGCCGCTGTCTCCGATCGCCCCGCCCGCCACTGCCGCTGTCTCCGATCGCCCCGCCCGCCACGGCTCCGATCGCCACTGCTCCCGATCCACCGCTGTCCCCGCCGCCACTGTCCCCGCCGCCACGCTCGCCACTGTCCCCGCCACTGTCCCCGCCGCCACATGTGCTGCAAGCCACCCTCCCCCCCACATGTGCTGCAAGCCACCCTCCCCCCCACATGTGCTGCAAGCCACCCTCCCCCCACATGTGCTGCAAGCCACCCTCCCCCCGGGGCCCCCCCTCCTCCATGTGCCATCTCTCTCTCCCATCAGACTCTGCCCCCCTCCCCGACCTGCTGCCTGCTCTCTCCCATCATCTTCATCTACTGCCCCCTCTCACCCTCCTCAATCTGTTGCCTCCTTCATCTGCTGCCTCTTCTGTCTGCTGTTATCCTGCTGCCTAGATCCATCCTGTAAGGTAGGTATCCCCATCTCACCTCCCCCCCCCATCCTCTGCCGCTCCTCCATCCGCTGCGCCATTTCCCATCATCCATCCGCTGCGCGCTTTCCCATCCTCTGCCGCTACTCCATCCGCTGCGCCATTTCCCATCATCCATCCGCTGCGCCCTTTCCCATCCTCTGCCGCTCCTCCACCCGCTGCGCCATTTCCCATCATCCATCCGCTGCGCCCTTTCCCATCCTCTGCCGCTCCTCCACCCGCTGCGCCCTTTCTCATCTGCCACCCCGCCCTCTCGCATCGCATTATCCAGCGCAGTTGCTCGCTTCCAGACTGCAGTGGATGATGCGATGCGAGACTCGTGCATTGCTCTCACGTTTGGCACTGGTCTTAGTGGCAGGCGCTCATTTTTTTTTTTTACTGATGTCTGTATTTTTTATTTCGCCAAACTAATTTTTTTGTATGGGAGGGGGGGGGTCTAGTTTCCAAAATGGGATCACATGTGGGGGAGCTCCATTGTTTAGGCACCTCAGGGGGTCTCCAAATGAAACATGGCGAAATGGCGCTCCTTCTCTTCTGAGCCCCGCCGTACGCCCAAACAATTGATTTCCACCACATATGAGGTACCTGTGTACTGAGGAGAAATTACACAATACATTTTATGGTGCATTTTTTCCTGATACCCTTGTGGAAAAAAAAGCTACCTGTTTTAAAAAACAATTGTGGTAAAAAAAAGAATAAAATATTTTCACGGCTGAACATTACAAACGTTTGTGAAGCCTCCAGGGGTTCAAAGTGCTCACTAAACAGCTAGATAAATTCCATGAGGGGTCTAGTTTCCAAAATGGGGTCAATTATGGGGGAGCTCCATTGTTTAGGCACTTCAGGGGGGTCTCCAAACGCAACATGGCGTCCGCTAATAATTCCAACCAATTTTGTTGTGAAATGGCGCTCCTTGCCTTCCGAGTCCTGCCGTGTGCCCAAACATTTGATTTCCACCACATATGAGGTATCTGCGTACTCAGGAGAAAATGCACAATACATTTTATGGTGCATTTTTTCCTGATACCCTTGTGATAAAAAAAAGAGAACTTTGTTTACTTACCGTAAATTCTTTTTCTTATAGTTCCGTATTGGGAGACCCAGACCATGGGTGTTTAGCTTCTGCCTCCGGAGGACACACAAAGTACTACACTTAAAAGTGTAGCTCCTCCCTCTGAGCTGATACACCCCCTGGAGAACCAGATCTAGCCAGTTTAGTGCAAAAGCTGAAGGAGAATAGCCACCCACAAGTAAAAACAGAGCAAAAACCGGAACAACCGGAGACTCTGTCAACAACAAACAGCCGGTGAAAACACGCGGAACAAGAAATTGCCAACAGGCAACAGGGAGGGAGCTGGGTCTCCCAATACGGAACTATAAGAAAAAGAATTTACGGTAAGTAAACAAAATTCTCTTTTTCTTTATCGTTCCTATGGGAGACCCAGACCATGGGACGTCTCAAAGCAGTCCATGGGTGGGAAATAAACAGAAAAACTAAGAAGTAGGCAGAACCTAACTTCACAAATGGGCGACAGCCGCCTGAAGGATGCGTCTGCCCAAGCTCGCATCTGCCGAAGCATGAGCATGCACTTGGTAGTGCTTCGAAAAGGTATGCAGGCTAGTCCAAGTGGCAGCCTGACAGACTTGTTGAGCCGTAGCCTGGTGCCTGAAAGCCCAAGAGGCACCGACAGCTCTGGTCGAGTGTGCCTTGATCCCCGGCGGGGAAGGCACCTGAGAACACTGGTAGGCGTCCGAAATGGTTGACCTAATCCAACGGGCTAAGGTCGGCTTAGAAGCAGAGAGACCCTTGCGCCGACCTGTGGTTAGCAAAAAAAGAGAAGTGCACCGCCTAAGAGCAGCGGTGCAAGACAGATAGATCCGGAGAGCACGCACCAGATCCAGAGTATGCAACGCTTTTTCAAAGCCATGAACAGGAGCCGGACAAAAGGAAGGTAGAGTAATGTCCTGGTTAAGGTGGAAAGGAGAGACCACCTTAGGAAGAAAGTCCGGAGTCGGACGGAGAACCACCTTGTCTTGATGAAAAACCAAAAAAGGTGACTCCGAAGAGAGCGCAACCAAATCGGAGACTCTCCTGAGGGAAGTTATGGCCACTAGAAAGACCACTTTCTGTGAAAGCCGAAACAAAGAAACCTCCCTAAGAGGCTTAAAGAGGGGTTTCTGCAAAACCGTGAGAACCAAATTGAGGTCCCAGGGATCCAAGGGCCGCCGGTAAGGCGGAATGATGTGAGACGCGCCCTGCATGAAGGTGCGGACCTGAGCCAGCCGGGCGAGACGCAGCTGGAACAGCACTGACAGAGCTGAGAATTGTCTCTTGAGAGAGTTGAGGGACAGTCCCAGCTGCAGACCGGACTGTAGAAAGGACAGAAGGGTCGGCAAGGAAAATGGCCAAGGAGGATGGCCGGAAGAGCGACACCAGGAGAGGAAAATTTTCCAAGTCCTGTGATAGATCTTGGCGGAGGAAGACTTACGGGCCCGAGTCATAGTGAAGATGACTTCAGGAGGGATACCAGAAGCCGTGAAGATCCAGGACTCAAGAGCCACGCCGTCAATCTGAGAGCCGCAGAATTCTGGAGGAAAAACGGACCTTGTGAGAGAAGGTCTGGACGGTCCGGGAGATGCCACGGCACCTCTACGGACAGATGGAGCAGGTCTGGATACCAAGCTCGCCTGGGCCAGTCCGGAGCAATGAGAATGACTCGACGGCCCTCCATTCTGATCTTGCGCAGGACTCTGGGAAAGAGGGCTAGAGGGGGAAACACGTAGGACAGACGAAACTGGGACCAGTCTTGGACCAGAGCGTCCGCGGCGAATGCCTAAGGATCGTGGGAGCGAGCCACGTAAACGGGAACTTTGTTGTTGTGACGGGATGCCATTAGGTCCACGTCCGGAGTGCCTCATTTGCGGCAGATTGACTGAAAAACTGCCGGGTGCAGGGACCACTCGCCACTGTCCACGGTTTGACGGCTGAGATAATCTGCCTCCCAGTTTTCCACGCCTGGGATGTGGACTGCGGATATGGTGGACTTGGAGTCCTCCGCCCATTAAAGGATGCGTTGTACCTCCAACATTGCCAGGCGGCTGCGTGTCCCGCCTTGGTGATTGATGCAGGCAACCGCTGTCGCGTTGTCCGACTGGACTTGGATGTGCCTGCCCGCCAGCAGATGGTGAAAAGCTAGGAGAGCCAGAAGCATGGCTCTGGTTTCCAGCACATTGATCGAAAGGGCTGATTCGGATGGAGTCCAAGTGCCCTGCGCTCGGTGGTGGAGACATACCGCTCCCCAGCCGGATAGACTGGCATCCGTGGTGAGGATCACCCAAGAAGGGGCCAGAAAGGAGCGCCCCTGGGACAGAGAGAGGGGCCGAAGCCACCACTGAAGAGAGCTCCTGGTCTGTGGTGACAGAGCCACTAACCTGTGCAAGGAGGAAGGCCGCTTGTCCCAGCAGCGGAGAATGTCCAGCTGCAGGGGACGCAGATGGAACTGGGCAAAGGGAACAGCCTCCATTGACACCACCATTTGACCCAGCACCTGCATTAGGCGCCTGAGGGAATAACGGCGGGGCCTCAGCAGAGAGTGCACCGCCAGTTGGAGGGACTGCTGTTTGACTAAGGGCAACTTCACAAGTGCCGGCAAAGTCTCAAACTGCATCCCTAAGTACGCGAGACTCTGGGTCGGAGTCAGAGTGGACTTGGGAAGATTGACAAGCCACCCGAATTGGGCTAGAGTGGCGAGAGTGAGCGAGACACTCCGCTGACAATCCACGCTGGATGAAGCCTTTACCAGAAGGTCGTCCAGGTAAGGGATCACTGCCAACCCCTGTAGGTGCAGGACCGCTATCACTGCTGCCATGACCTTGGTGAATACCCGAGGAGCTGTGGCCAACCCTAAGGGGAGAGCCACGAATTGGAAATGTTCCTCTCCGATTGCAAAACGTAGCCAACGCTGGTGTGAAACTGCAATTGGCACATGCAGATAGGCATCTCTGATGTCGATGGATGCTAGGAAATCCCCTTGGGTCATTGAGGCAATGACTGATCGCAGAGACTCCATGCGAAAATGCCGCACCTGAACATGTGAACATGCTTGTTGAGAAGCTTGAGATCCAGGATGGGCCGGAAGGAACCGTCCTTTTTGGGGACTAGGAAGAGATTTGAGTAGAAACCTCTGAACCGTTCCCGGGCGGGAACCGGTACAATTACTCCGTTGGCCTGCAAGGATGCCACAGCCTGTGAGAAGGCGGCGGCCTTGGAGCAGGGGGGAGTTGAGAGAAAAATCTGTTTGGCGGGCTGGAAGAGAATTCTATCCTGTAGCCGTGGGAGATGATATCCCTTAGGCTATGTGTCCACGGTAGAATGTACCTGCGGATTTTTCTGCATGAAAATCCGTGACTTTCGCGGCAAATCCGCACCCGCGGATTTGCCGCGGATTTTGATGTGGATTTTTTTTTTCCCCCATTCTATACCCAAATCCGCACCAAAATCCGCAACAAACAATTGACATGCTGCAGATTTTTCCGCATCAAAATCCGCGGCAAATCCGCAGCAGAAAAATCCGCAGCATGGACACAGCATTTCCAAAATGCCATTGAAATGGCTTGGAAGTGCCGCTGCTGCAGATTTTCGGGAAATCCGCGGCAAAATCCGCGGCAAATCCGCAGCGTGGGCACATAGCCTTACTCACTGATCGTAGACGTGTTGAAACCACGCGTCGCCAAAGTGGAAGAGCCTGCCACCGACTAAGGACGTTGCTGGCGCGGACAGATAGTCACGAGGAGGGTGCCTTGGTGGCAGCACCTCCTGCGGTCTTTTGTGGACGCGCTTTTGGGCGCCAGTTGGATTTCTGGTCCTTGGCTGAGTTAGTGGACGAGGCCGAGGGCTTAGAGGAGGACCAGTTGGAGGACCGAAAGGAACGAAACCTCGACTGATTCCTGCCCTGGACAGGTTTCCTGGTTTTGGTTTGTGGCATGGAAGTACTCTTCCCGCCAGTAGCTTCCTTGATAATTTCATCCAGCTGTTCACCGAACAGCCGGGACCCAGCAAAAGGGAGTCCAGCAAGGTACTTCTTTGAAGAAGCATCTGCCTTCCACTCTCGAAGCCACAAGATCCTGCGGATAGCGAAAGAATTAGCCGAAGCCACCGCAGTGCGGTGAGAAGCTTTCAGCATGGCAGACATGGCATAGGATGAAAAAGCTGAAGCTTGGGAAGTTAAGGTAACCATTTCGGGCATAGATTCACTGGCGAGGGAATGCATCTCCTCTAGAGAAGCAGAGATGGCTTTGAGAGCCCACACTGCTGCAAAAGTCGGGGAGAACGAAGCCCCCGCCGCTTCATATACGGATTTGGCCAGAAGGTCAATCTGGCGGTCAGTGGAATCCTTAAGAGAGGTGCCATCAGCCACCGATACAACGGTCCGGGCTGAGAGTCTAGACACCGGTGGGTCTAAATTTGGGGAGTGAGCCCACTCCTTGACCACCTCAGGTGGAAAGGGAAAGCGGTCATCAGAACCACGCTTTGGGAAGCGTTTGTCAGGACAGGCCCTGGGCTTGGTCACAGCGGCCTGAAAACTGGAGTGGTTAAAGAACACACTCTTTGCTCTCTTAGGCGAGGTAAACTGGTGCTTTTCTGCCAGAGAGGGTTGATCCTCCGATACTGGCGGATTGAGATCCAGTACAGAATTAATGGACGCAATCAAATCACTAACATCTGAGTCACTTTCGGACAGATCAATGGGGTACATGGAGTTAACCTCCGAGCCCCCCGTAAAGGCATCCTCCTCGTCCTGCGAGTCAGCTTGAATCAGAGCCGCGGGACGAGGAAGGAGAGGGAACCCTGCGTCTCTTCTTAGAAGGACGGGGTCTGGGACCAGATGATGAATCCTCTGTGAGCTCCGGACCTGAGAGACCCCTAGCAGCAGAGGCACCCTGTGAAAGGGGCTGATGCATGTTCAAAGTCCTGGACAGAAGTCCCATGGAGTCAGCAAAAGACTGGGAGATAGACCTAGAAAATGATTCTACCCAAGCCGGGGGTTCAGCCACAGGAGCAGGAGCAGCCTGAGAGACCACTGGGAGTGAGACTCCAGGCTGAGGCACCGCCAGGTTAGAGCAGGCGTCACAATGTGGATATGTGCTCGGTTCAGGCAGCACGAGGTTACATGCAGTGCATACTGAATACAGCTTTGGAGCCTTGCTCCTCGTGTGAGACATGCTGCTGGAGTGGGGGCTCTGCCAGAGAATGAACCCCAGAGAGTATAATCAGAGGTCCACAACCAGAGACCGTTGTGGCTTACCAGACCGCTGGAGCGGTGTTGTGTGCCCTCCAGATCCCGAAGCCCGGACCCCCAAGCACAGCAACTCAGCAGAGATGCTGCAGACCAGCGCTTGCAGAGAGAACGCTGAGAAAATGGCCGCCGGAGCGAAGAGAAGGGGCGGGACTTGTCTGAGGAGCGGGAACTGGAGGGCTATAGAGACCTGCAGGGGAGGAGGGACGCCCCAGCAGTGGGGAGTATCCCTCCCCTGTGCTGATCGGCCGCCGGGCGGAGCCGAGCCTGTCCCTCTGCATGAGTGACATGCGAGGGCAGTGAAACTGAAACTAGGCCTACGGCGAAGCCGGGGCCTAAATTTGAGCGGCGCGGCCGGCGCGCAGGCACCATCGGCGCGGTTCTCAGGCGACAGCCAGAGAACCCGCCGGAAATGTCATAAAACACACTCAGCACACTCTCCCACAACAATAAAGTACAGGCACCCCCAATATATAAACGTCTCAGGTACTTAGCTTGCTGAGACGCAGGGTTCCAAGTCCCTGGGGATGAGTGCTCCGGTCCAGCAGGGTCCTGAAGGGCTGCGGATGGAGACCGGTCTCCTGCCAAGCATGGAGACCGTGCTGGCTCCCACTTCAAGCCAGAGCCCCGGAGGGATGGTGAAGGAGCACGGCATGTAAGGCTCCAGCCCTGGAAATCAACCTTAACAACACCGCCGACACAGTGGGGTGAGAAGGGACATGCCGGGAGTCCAGACATGGACCCGCTTTTCTTCAAACTCTTTCCAAAAATCAAAAAAAATCAGATGAGAATGCATGTGTGGATGTATGCCTCCTGAACACAAAGCGATAAACTGGCTAGATCTGGTTCTCCAGGGGGTGTATAAGCTCAGAGGGAGGAGCTACACTTTTAAGTGTAGTACTTTGTGTGTCCTCCGGAGGCAGAAGCTAAACACCCATGGTCTGGGTCTCCCATAGGAACGATAAAGAAAAGCTACCTGGTTGAAGCAACAGTTTTGTTGTAAAAAAATTTTTTTTTCTTTTCACGGCTCAACGTTATAAACTTCTATGAAGCCCCCAGGAGTTCAAAGTGCACATCAAACATCTAGAAAAAATATTTGAGGGCTCTAGTTTCCAAAATGGGGTCACTTATGGGGGAGCTCCATTGTTTAGGCACCTCAGGGAGTCTTCAAACCCGACATGGCGTCCGCTAATGAGTGCAGCTAATTTTGCGCTCAAAAATTCAAATGGCGCTCCTTGCCTTCCGAGTCCTGCCGTGTGCCCAAACATTTGATTTCCACCACATATGAGGTATGTGTGCATTCAGGAGAAAATGCACGATACATTTTATGATGCATTTTTCCTGATACCCTTGTGAAAATACTAATTTTTATGGCTAAAGTAACATTTTTGTGTTAAAAAAGTAAAATTTTCATTTTTTCGTCTACATTGCTTTGGTTGCTGTGAAGCTCCTAAAGGGTTAATAAACTTCTTGGATGTGGTTTTGAGGAGAGTGAGGGGTGCAGATTTTAGAATGGGGTCACTTTTGGGTATTTTCTTTCACCTAGGTTTCTCAAATCACTCCAAATGTGATGTGGTACCTAAAAATTTTTTGTAAATTTTGTTGGAAAAATGAGAAATTGCTGATGAACTTTGAACCCTTCTAACTTCCTAACGGAAGAAGGGAATTTTGTTTACTTACTGTAAATTCCTTTTCTTCTAGCTCCTATTGGGAGACCCAGACAATTGGTGTATAGCTACTGCCTCCGGAGGCCACACAAAGTATTACACTTTAAAAAGTGTAACCCCTCCCCTCTGCCTATACACCCTCCCGTGCATCACGGGCCCATCAGTTTTGGTGCCAAAGCAGGAAGGAGGAAACTTATAAATTGGTCTAAGGTAAATTCAATCCGAAGGATGTTCGGAGAACTGAAACCATGAACCAAAAGAACAATTCAACATGAACAACATGTGTACACAAAAGAACAAACAGCCCGAAGGGAACAGGGGCGGGTGCTGGGTCTCCCAATAGGAGCTAGAAGAAAAGGAATTTACGGTAAGTAAACAAAATTCCCTTCTTCTTTGTCGCTCCATTGGGAGACCCAGACAATTGGGACGTCCAAAAGCAGTCCCTGGGTGGGAAAAAGAATACCTCGATAAAAAGAGCCGAAACAACGGCCCCCTCTTACAGGTGGGCAACCGCCACCTGAAGGACTCGCCTACCTAGACTGGCATCTGCCGAAGCATAGGCATGCACCTGATAGTGTTTCGTGAAAGTGTGCAGACTCGACCAGGTAGCCGCCTGACACACCTACTGAGCCGTAGCCTGGTGCCGCAATGCCCAGGACGCACCCACGGCTCCGGTAGAATGGGCTTTCAGCCCTGAAGGAATCGGAAGCCCAGAAAAACGGCAGGCTTCAAAAATCGGTTCCTTGATCCACCGAGCCAAGGATGACTTGGAAGCCTGCGACCCCTTACGCTGGCCAGCGACAAGGACAAAGAGCGCATCAGAGCGGCGCAATGGCGCTGTGCGAGACACGTAGATCCGGAGTTCTCTCACTAGATCTAACAAATGCAAATTTTTTCATATTGGTGAATTGGATGAGAGCAAAGAAGGGAATTTTGTTTACTTACCGTAAATTCCTTTTCTTCTAGCTCCAATTGGGAGACCCAGACAATTGGGTGTATAGGCTATGCCTCCGGAGGCCGCACAAAGTATTACACTTAAAAGTGTTAAGCCCCTCCCCTTCTGCCTATACACCCCCCGTGCTCCCACGGGCTCCTCAGTTTTGGTGCAAAAGCAAGAAGGAGGAAAAAGAATTAAAAACTGGTTTAAAGAAACTTCAATCCGAAGGAATATCGGAGAACTGAAACCATTCAACATGAACAACATGTGTACACAAAAAAACAGGGGAGGGCGCTGGGTCTCCCAATAGGAGCTAGAAGAAAAGGAATTTACGGTAACTAAACAAAATTCCCTTCTTCTTTGTCGCTCCATTGGGAGACCCAGACAATTGGGACGTCCAAAAGCAGTCCCTGGGTGGGTAAAATAATACCTTGTAAGAGAGCCGTAAAACGGCCTCTTCCTACAGGTGGGCAACCGCCGCCTGAAGGACTCGTCTACCTAGGCTGGCATCCGCCGAAGCATAGGTATGCACCTGATAGTGTTTCGTGAAAGTGTGCAGGCTCGACCAGGTAGCCGCCTGACACACCTGCTGAGCCGTAGCCTGGTGCCTCAAAGCCCAGGACGCGCCCACGGCTCTGGTAGAATGGGCCTTCAGCCCTGAGGGAACCGGAAGCCCAGCCGAACGGTAGGCTTCGAAAATTGGCTCCTTGATCCACCGAGCCAAGGTTGATTTGGAAGCCTGTGACCCTTTACGCTGGCCAGCGACAAGGACAAAGAGTGCCTCCGAGCGGCGCAGGGGCGCCGTACGAGAAATGTAGAGTCTGAGTGCTCTCACCAGATCTAACAAGTGCAAATCCTTTTCACATTGGTGAACTGGATGAGGACAAAAAGAAGGTAAGGAGATATCCTGATTGAGATGAAAGGGGGATACCACCTTAGGGAGAAATTCCGGAACCGGACGCAGAACCACCTTGTCCTGGTGAAAAACCAGGAAAGGGGCTTTGCATGACAGCGCTGCTAGCTCAGACACTCTCCGAAGTGAAGTGACTGCTACTAGAAAAACCACTTTCTGCGAAAGGCGTGAGAGAGAAATATCTCTCATTGGCTCGAATGGTGGTTTCTGAAGAACCAGCAGCACCCTGTTCAGATCCCGGGGTTCTAACGGCCGCTTGTAAGGAGGAACGATGTGACAAACCCCCTGCAGGAACGTGCGTACCTGTGGAAGTCTGGCTAGGCGCTTCTGGAAAAACACAGAGAGCGCTGAGACTTGTCCCTTAAGGGAGCCGAGCGACAAACCCTTTTCCAGTCCAGATTGAAGGAAGGACAGAAAAGTGGGCAAGGCAAAAGGCCAGGGAGAAAAACCCTGAGCAGAGCACCACGACAGGAAAATTTTCCACGTCCTGTGGTAGATCTTGGCGGACGTTGGTGTCCTAGCCTGTCTCATAGTGGCAATGACGTCTTGAGATAACCCTGAAGACGCTAGGATCCAGGACTCAATGGCCACACAGTCAGGTTGAGGGCCGCAGAATTCAGATGGAAAAACGGCCCTTGAGATAGCAAGTCTGGTCGGTCTGGTAGTGCCCACGGTTGGCCGACCGTGAGATGCCACAGATCCGGGTACCACGACCGCCTCGGCCAGTCTGGAGCGACGAGGATGACGCGGCGGCAGTCGGCCCTGATCTTGCGTAACACTCTGGGCAACAGTGCCAGCGGAGGAAACACATAAGGGAGCTGAAACTGCGACCAATCCTGAACTAAGGCGTCTGCCGCCAGAGCTCTGGGATCTTGAGACCGTGCCATGAACACCGGTACCTTGTTGTTGTGCCGGGACGCCATGAGGTCGACGTCCGGCACCCCCCAGCGGCAACAGATCTCCTGAAACACGTCCGGGTGAAGGGACCATTCCCCTGCGTCCATGCCCTGGCGACTGAGATAGTCTGCTTCCCAGTTTTCCACGCCTGGAATGTGAACTGCAGAGATGGTGGAGGCCGTGGCTTCCACCCACATCAAAATCCGCCGGACTTCCTGGAAGGCTTGCCGACTGCGTGTGCCGCCTTGGTGATTGATGTATGCCACCGCTGTGGAATTGTCCGACTGAATTCTGATCTGCTTGCCTTCCAGCCACTGCTGGAACGCCTTCAGGGCAAGATACACTGCCCGTATTTCCAGAACATTGATCTGAAGCGAGGACTCTTGCTGGGTCCACGTACCCTGAGCCCTGTGGTGGAGAAAAACCGCTCCCCACCATGACAGACTCGCGTCCGTCGTGACCACCTCCCAGGATGGGGGTAGGAAGGATTTCCCCTTCGATAATGAAGTGGGAAGAAGCCACCACCGAAGGGAAGCTTTGGTCGCCTGAGAGAGGGAGACGTTCCTGTCGAGGGACGTCGGCTTCCTGTCCCATTTGCGTAGGATGTCCCATTGAAGTGGACGCAGGTGAAACTGCGCGAACGGAACTGCCTCCATTGCTGCCACCATCTTCCCCAGGAAGTGCATGAGGCGCCTCAAGGGGTGTGACTGGCCTTGAAGGAGAGATTGTACCCCTGTCTGTAGTGACCGCTGCTTGATCAGTGGAAGCTTCACTATCGCTGAGAGGGTATGAAACTCCATGCCAAGATATGTCAGCGATTGGGCCGATGTCAGATTTGACTTTGGAAAATTGATGATCCACCCGAAACTCTGGAGAGTCTCCAGGGTAGCGTCGAGGCTGTGTTGGCATGCCTCTAGAGAGGGTGCCTTGATCAACAGATCGTCCAAGTACGGGATCACCGAGTGACCCTGAGAGTGGAGGACCGCTACTACAGTAGCTATAACTTTGGTGAAAACCCGTGGGGCTGTTGCCAGGACGAACGGCAGTGCCACGAACTGCAGGTGTTCGTTTTCTATGGCGAAGCGCAAGAAGCGCTGGTGCTCTGGAGCAATCGGTACGTGGAGATATGCATCCTTGATATCGATCGATGCAAGGAAATCTCCTTGGGACATTGAGGCGATGACGGAGCGGAGGGATTCCATCCGGAACCGCCTGGTCTTTACGTGTTTGTTGAGAAGTTTCAGGTCCAGGACAGGACGGAAAGACCCGTCCTTCTTTGGGACCACAAACAAGTTGGAGTAAAAACCGTGACCCTGTTGCTGAATAGGAACAGGGACCACCACTCCTTCTGCCTTCAGAGTGCCCAGCGCCTGCAGAAGAGCCTCGGCTCGCTCGGGAGGCGGGGATGACCTGAAGAATCGAGTCGGGGGACGAGAGGTGAACTCTATCTTGTAACCGTGAGACAGAATGTCTCACACCCAACGGTCTTTTACCCGTGGCAGCCAGGTGTCGCAAAAGCGGGAGAGCCTGCCACCGACCGAAGATGCGGAGTGGGGAGGCCGAAAGTCATGAGGAAGCCGCTTTGGTAGCGGCACCTCCGGTGGCCTTTTTAGGACGTGACTTAGACCGCCATGCATCAGAGTTCCTTTGATCTTTGAGGCCTTGTGGACGAGGAGAATTGGGACCTGCCCGCGCCCCGAAAGGACCGAAAACTCGACTGCCCTCTCCTCTGTTGGGGTATTTTCGGTTTGGGCTGGGGTAAGGATGTATCCTTTCCCTTGGATTGTTTGATGATTTCATCCAAACGCTCGCCAAACAATCGGTTGGCAGAAATTGGCAAACTGGTTAAGCGCTTTTTGGAAACAGAATCTGCCTTCCATTCCCGTAGCCACAAGGCCCTGCGGAGTACCACCGAATTGGCGGCTGCAACCGCCGTACGGCTCGCAGAGTCCAGAACAGCATTAATAGCGTAAGACGCAAATGCCGAAGTCTGTGTGGTTATGGACGCCACCTGTGGCGCGGACGTGCGTGTGGCTGCGTCGATTTGCGCTTGACCTGCTGAGATAGCTTGCAGCGCCCATACGGCTGCGAATGCTGGGGCAAAAGAAGCGCCGATAGCTTCATAGATGGATTTCAACCAGAGCTCCATCTGCCTGTCAGTGGCATCTTTGAGTGAAGCCCCGTCTTCCACTGCAAGTATGGATCTAGCTGCCAGTCTGGAGATTGGAGGATCCACTTTGGGACACTGAGCCCAACTTTTGACCACGTCAGGGGGAAAGGGATAACGTGTATCCTTAAGGCGCTTAGAAAAACACTTATCTGGACAAGCCTGGTGATTCTGGACTGCCTCTCTGAAATCAGAGTGGTCCAGAAACATACTTGGTGTACGCTTGGGAAACCTGAAACGGAATTTCTCCTGCTGTGAAGCTGACTCCTCCACCGGAGGAGCTGAGGGAGAAATATCCAACATACGATTGATGGACACAATAAGGTCGTTCACTATGGCGTCCCCGTCCGGAGTATCAAGATTGAGAGCGGCCTCAGGATCAGAATCCTGATCAGCTGTGTCCGCATCATCAACTAGAGATTCCCCCCGCTGAGACCCTGAACAATATGAGGATGTCAAGGGAATTGTCAAGCGAGCTCGCTTAGTCGGTCTGGGGCCGGGGTCTGTGTCAGAACCCTCAGCCTGGGATCCATGAGACACCCCAGGAGGACATTGTTGGTCCAACTGAGGTGGGCCAGGGGACAAAGATTCAACAGAGTCCCTGTGCTGAGATACCGGCCTGGACTGCAAGGCTTCTAGTATCTTAGCCATAGTCTCAGAGAGTTTTGCAAACTCTGTCCCCGTCACCTGAACAGTGTCAGCAGGTGGCTCCCCCTGGGCCCCCCTTAGCAGAGGCTCTAGCTGAGTAAGTGCCACAGGGGCCGAACAGTGCACACAATGAGGGTCAGTGGAACCTGCCGGTAGCTGGGTCATACATGCGGCGCAGGCAGCATAATAAGCCTGTGTTTTGGCACCCCTGCCTTTCGTGGGCGCCATGCTATTATCTTCCCTGAGTAACACAATAGGGTATATAGCCAGAAATCAACTGTGCACCATACAGTGTAAAATATGTATACCATAAACATATAATGTTACACTACTGCACAATGGGGCTAGCACCACAGGTGCTGCTTACCACCCGCCTAAAGCGGTTGTGAGGCCACCAGAGTCCCTGCCTGAGTCTCCCAGACTTTGTCCCCCTCTGTAGCGTCCAAGGAGCTGACAGGAATGGCTGCCGGCGTCCTGAGGAGAGGTGGGAGCCGTGGGCGTGGCTCAGAAAGTGCGGGAGCTGGTGCCTGCACTGTGCACAGTGAGGGGAGTGGAGTATGCAAAGCATGCTCCAGCCCTCAGTGCTGCTCGTTCTGTGCAGCGTCCCGCCCTTCCCCTGCCTGTCAGGGCTGTGGGCGGGAGGAAAGGAAACTAGGCCGCAAAAAGCCGGGGACTCTAGTAATAAACGCGGCCGCCGTAAAAGCGCGGCCGGCGCGAAAGTCCCCGGCGCACTACAAGTCCCAGCCGCGCCGCAGTGTTTCCCTGGCAGCGGCGGTTAGTGCGGCAGTCCCTATACATAAACACACTCAGCAGCGCTGAGTGTGTAATGGCACATATTAACCCGGTCAGCGCCGCGGTCCCCGGTGCACTAGCACACCCAGCAATGCTGGAGTGTTGCTGTGCGCGGTCCCCACGGGGACACAGAGTACCTCCAAGTAGCAGGGCCATGTCCCTGAACGATACCCGGCTCCTATCCAGCAGTCTCCCAGGAGTTGTGGATGAAGCACGGTCTCAGTGCCTGGAGACCGATAGGATCCCACTTCACCAGAGCCCTGAGGGGGATGGGGAAGGAAAGCAGCATGTGGGCTCCAGCCTCCGTACCCGCAATGGATACCTCAACCTTAACTACACCGCCGACAAGAGTGGGGTGAGAAGGGATTATGCTGGGGGCCCTATATGGGCCCACTTTTCTTCCATCCGATATAGTCAGTAGCTGCTGCTGACCAATCTGTGGAGCTGTGCGTGCGTGTCTGACCTCCTTCGCACAAAGCAAAAAACTGAGGAGCCCGTGGGAGCACGGGGGGTGTATAGGCAGAAGGGGAGGGGCTTAACACTTAAGTGTAATACTTTGTGCGGCCTCCGGAGGCATAGCCTATACACCCAATTGTCTGGGTCTCCCAATGGAGCGACAAAGAAATGAAGGATAAGGAGATATCCTGATTGAGATGAAAAGTGGACACCACCTTAGGGAGAAAGTCCGGGACCGGACGCAGAACCACCTTATCCTGGTGAAAATACCAGGAAAAGGCCTTTACATGACAGCGCTGCAAGCTCTGACACTCTACGGAGTGAAGTAACCGCCACTAGAAATGCCACCTTCTGCGAAAGACGTGATAGAGAGACATCCCACAGCGGCTCAAAAGGTGGTTTTTGATGAGCCTGTAGAACCATGTTGAGATCCCAGGGTTCCAGCGGACGCTTGTAAGGTGGGACTATGTGGCAAACTCCCTGCAGGAACGTGCGGACCTGCGGAAGCCTGGCTAGACGCTTTTGAAAAAACACGGAAGGCGCCGAGACTTGACCTTAGAGAGAGCCGAGAGACAACCCTTGTCCAATCCCGATTGAAGGAAGGAAAGAAAACTGGGTAAGGCAAACGGCCAGGTGGTAAACCCCCTCTCAGAGCACCAGGCTAAGAAGATCCTCCAAGTTCTGTGACAGATCTTGGCTGACGTTGGTTTCCTGGCCTGTCTCATAGTGTCCACACAGTCAGGTTGAGGGCCGCAGAATTCAGATGGAAAAATGGCCCTTGAGATAGCAAGTCTGGTCGGTCTGGGAACGCCCACGGTTGCCCCACCGTGAGATGCCACAGATCGGGGTACCACGACCGCCTCGGCCAATCTGGAGCGACAAGAATGGCGCGGCGGCAGTCGGACCTGATCTTGCGCAACACTCTGGGCAGCATTGCCCGAGGAGGGAATACATAAGGCAGTTGAAACTGCGACCAATCCTGAGCTAAGGCGTCCGCAGCCAGAGCTCTGTGGTCCTGAGACCGTGCCATGAATGCCGGGACCTTGTTGTTGTGCCGAGACGCCATGAGATCGACGTCCGGCGTTCCCCAACGGCAACCGATCTCTTGAAACACGTCCGGGTGGAGAGACCATTCCCCCGCGTCCATGCCCTGGCGACTGAGGAAGTCTGCTTCCCAGTTTTCTACGCCCGGAATGTGAACCACGGAGATGGTGGAACGCCTTGAGGGCTAGATACACTGCCCTTATCTCCAGAACATTGATCTGAAGGGAGGACTCTGTCAGAGTCCAGGTTCCCTGAGCCTTGTGGTGGAGAAAAAACGTTCCCCATCCTGACAGGCTCGCGTCCGTCGTGACCACAGCCCAGGATGGGGGCAGAAAGGATTTTTCTTTCGACAGAGAAGTGGGGAGAAGCCACCACTGAAGTGAGGTCTTGGCTTCCAGAGACAGAGAGACGTTCCTGTCTAAGGACGTCGGCCTCTTGTCCCATTTGCTGAGAATGTCCTATTGTAGAGGACGCAGATGAAATTGCGCAAATGGAACTGCCTCCATTGCTGCCACCATCTTCCCCAGGAAGTGCATGAGGCGCCTCAAGGGGTGCGACTGGGCCCGAAGAAGGGATTGCACCCCTGTCTGCAGCGACCGCTGTTTGTCTAGCGGCAGCTTGGCCATCTCTGAGAGAGTATGAAACTCCATCCTGAGGTACGTCAGTGACAGGGTCGGAGACAATTTTGACTTTGGAAAATTGATGATCCACCCGAAACCTCTGGAGAGTCTCCAGAGCAACGGTCAGACTGTGTTAACAAGCCACCCTGTGATGTCGATTGATGCTAGGAAGTCTCCTTGGGACATCGAAGCGATGACAGATCGGAGGGATTCCATGCGAAACCGCCTGGTTGTCACATGTTTGTTGAGCAATTTGAGGTCCAAAACGGAACGGAATGAGCCGTCCTTTTTTGGCACCACGAACAGATTGGAGTAAAAACCGCGACCGCGTTCCTGAGGGGAACGGGGATCACCCCTCCTTCTGTTGTCAGAGTGTCCACCGCCTGAAAAGCGCAACGGTCCGTTCGGGGGGCGGAGATGTTCTGAAAAAAACGAGTCGGAGGACGAGAGCTGCACCCTTATCCTGAAACCGTGAGACAGATGTCTCTCACCCCTCGGTCTTGGACATGTGGCCCCAGGCGTCGCAAAAGCGGGAGAGCCTGCCACCGACCGAGGATGCGGTTGGGGCGGCCGAAAGTCATGAGGAGGCCGCCTTGGAGACGGTGCCTCCGGTGGTCTTTGGAGGACGTGACTTAGACCGCCGTGGAGAAGAGTTCCTCTGGCTCTTCTGTGGCCTGTTGGACGAGGAGGGCTGGGACGCTTGAGAAGCCAAGGACACAACCTGCGGGGCAGAGATACGTGCGACCGCATTAATCTCAGCCAGAGAAGCTGAGATAGCTTGGAGAGCCCTCACGGCTGCGAAGGCCGGAGCAAAAGATGCGCCTATGGCTTCAAAGATGGATTTCATCATAAGCTTTATTTGCCTGTCAGTGGCATCCATGAGAGATGAACCATCTGCCACTAATACTACGGATCTAGCCGCCAGTCTGGAGACTGGAGGATCCACCCTGTGACACTGAGCCCAACCCTTAACTACGTCAGGGGGGAAAAGGGTAACGTGTGTCATTAAGGCGCTTAGTAAAGCGCTTGTCCGGAAAGTTCTGTGCTTCTGGACAGCCTCTCTGAAGTTAGAGTGATCGAAAAAAACGCACTACGTGTACATTTGGGAAACCTAAACTGGTGTTTCTCCCGCTGTGAAGCCGACTCCTCCATAGGAGAAGATGGGGAAGAGAGGTCTAGCACCTGGTTGACGGACGCTATAAGGTCGTTTACTATGGCGTCCCCTTCAGGTGTATCCAGATTGAGCGCAACGTTAGGTTCAGAGCCCTGAGCTGCTACCTCCGCTTCATCCTTAACTACGACAGTGAAGTCGTGGAAGGTTCTCAGCGAGCCCGGTTAGCCTGTGTGAGGCCGCGGTCCATGTCGGAGTTCTCACCGTGGGATCTGGGTGTTACCCCAGGAGCCCCTTGTTAAACCGACCCAGAGGGGCCTGGGGGCGTGAACTCACAGCTCCCTGGCCCTGTGTTACCGTTCTGGACTGCAAAGCTTCCAGCTTAGCAGCCCCCCTGTTCATAGACTGGGCCATGGAATGACTCAGAGTTGCTCAGTCAAACGTGCAAACTCTGTCCCTGCCATCTGTGCAGTGGAAGCCGGTGGTACCACCTAAGCCGAGGGTCCCACCCGTGCCAGAGGCTCCGGCTGAGTGAGTACCCCAGGGGCCAAGCATTTGCAATGATAGGTGGAACCTGCCGGCAATATAGCCGCACAAGAGGTACAGGTTGCAAAGAAAGCCTGTGCCTTGGCACCCTTACTGTTTGCGGACGACCTGCTGATGTCACCTCTTAGTAATCAGCGAGGGTACATAGCCAAAAGCAAATAGTGCTGCCGAACAGTGAAATCATATACCATATACCATATAAATATATATATATATATATATATATATACATATATATATATATATATATATATATATATATATATATATATATATATATATATATATATATATATACATATATATATATATATATATATATATATATATATATATATATATATAAACACTTCGGCACCTAAGGGGGGCCAGCACCCGATTGGGAAACTGGTGCCCCACAGTGCACAGTGAGGGGGGAGGAGGATACCAAGTATGCTCCAGCCCTCACTGCCGACGTCCCGTCGGCCGTCCCGTCGTTACCCCTGACTGGCAGGCCCGGGAACGGGAGTATATGGTACTAGGCCGCAAGAGCCGGGGACTAAAGTTAAAGACACGGCCGGCAAACAGGCGCGGTCGGCGCGGTAGTCCCGGACTCACAAACCACACAGCAACCGCTGCAGCGTTTGTAACCCAGGTGCTGTATGCAGCGTCCCCCAAAGGGGACACAGAGTACCTTATGGATGCAGGGCTCTGTCCCTGATGAGGTCCTGTCTCCTGTCCGTCAGAATCCCCCAGGGGCTGCGGATGGAGACCGGTCCCAGCGCATGGCGACCGGTTATGAACCCCCTCTCCTAGAGCTGCAGTGCTGCCGAACAGTGAGCACATTCTGAGATCTCCACCGGCAGAATCATGCCATATAACAATGGCTGCCGGGGTTCCGAGGGGAGGAGGGAGCCGAGGGCGGAACCACAAAAAGTGCGGGAATCTGCGCCCCATAGTGAACAGTGAGGGGGGAGGAGGACAGCGAAGTGTGCTCCAGCCCTCACCGTCGGCGTCATACCGACCGTCCCGCCCCTCCCCCTGACTGGCAGGCCCAGGGGCGGGAGTTCAATACACTAGGCCGCAAAAGCCGGGGACTAAAGTAAAAACCGCGGCCGGCAAACAGGCACGGCCGGCGCGGTAGTCCCGGTCAAAAAAATCACACCGCAGTCGCTGCAGCGTCTGAGGCCAAGGTGCTTCATGCACCGTCCCAAAGGGGACACAGAGTACCTGTAGATGCAGGGCCATGTCCCTGACGATACTCCATCTCCTGTCCGGCAGATACCACCAGGGGCTGCGGAGGGAGCCCGGTCCCAGTGCCTGGATGACCGGTTAGGATCCCACTTCACCCAGAGCCCCTAAGGGATGGGGAAGGAAAACGGCATGTGGCTCCAGCCTGTGTACCCGCAATGGGTACCTCAACCTTAACAGCACCGCCGACTCAGTGGGGTGAGAAGGGAGCATGCCGGGGGCCCTGTTAGGGGCCCTCTTTTCTTCCATCCGATATAATCAGCAGCTGCTGCTGACTAAAATGTGGAGCATTGTGTGTGTGTCAGCCTCCTTCAACACAAAGCATAAAACTGATGGGCCCGTGATGCACGGGAGGGTGTATAGGCAGAGGGGAGGGGTTACACTTTTTAAAGTGTAATACTTTGTGTGGCCTCCGGAGGCAGTAGCTATACACCAATTGTCTGGGTCTCCCAATGGAGCGACAAAGAAATTTTTTTTTTTCCAAAAATTGCACTGGTGTAAAGCAGACAAGTGGGAAATGTTATTTAGTAACTATTTTGTGTGAAATATCTCTCAGATTTATGGGCATAAAATTTCAAATTTTGAAAATTGCAAAATTTTCAAAATTTTCGCCAAATTTCCGAAATGTTCACAAATAAACGCAAAACATATCGGCCTAAATTTACCACTGACATGAAGTACAATATGTCACGAAAAAACAATCTCAGAATCGCCAGGATCCGTTGAAGTCTTCCAAAGTTATAACCTGTCAAAGTGACACTGGTCAAAATTGCAAAAAATGGCCGGGTCTTTAAGGTGAAAACAGGCTGGGGGCTGAAGGGGTTAAATGTAGACGAAACTTTTTGCTAAAATACTGGCGACCATACTGGCACCTCTGCTTCCACGAATTATCCATCCAGATCAGGCGGGGTTTATGGCAGGTCGTGAGGCACGAGACAACACAATTAAGGCCATTAACTTAATACATGCAGCAAAAACAGGAGGAATTCCGTCCTTGCTATTGTCGACCGATGCCGAAAAGGCATTTGATAGAGTGGACTGGACATTTATGGAGGTTACGCTCAGAAGTCTGGGGTTGGGTGACGGTATGTTGGGATGGATATTGTCTCTTTACACTGTACCATCAGCGAGGGTGCGTGTGAATGGGATCCTTTCACCATTTCAAATGGCACCCGTCAGGGATGCCCGCTATCCCCTCTAATATTCATCCTAACGTTAGAACCTTTCCTTAGACATGTACGAGCTAATAGTGATATTGCGGGTGTGGCGGTACGCCGGGCCGTGCATAAAATCACAGCATATGCGGACGATCTCCTGTTTTTTGTCTCGGCCCCCAAAGTGTCTCTCCCTAACTTGATGAAAGAGTTTCAGATAAATTCTAAATTAGCAAACTTCAAAATTAACTTCTCAAAGTCAGAGGTCCTTAACATCAATCTGTCCTACAGGGAAGTGGAGGAGTTGAAATCGTCCTTTAGTTTTCGGTGGGCAGTTCAGTTTCTTAATTACCTGGGAATACGTCTTACAGTGACTTGAGCCTCCTCTATGTCCACAATTTTCCACCCTTGCTAGCATCCATTAGGAAAGACTGTGACCGTGGGGAAAATCCCTGTTCTCATGGTTTGGTAGAAATCAAATCTTTAAGATGAATATACTGCCCAAGCTCTTATACATTTTCCAAGCTCTCCCAATTAAAATTCCGGCTGCATTCTTCCAAACACTCGAGTCAATTCAGTCATTTTTTATATGGGCGGGCAAACCAGTACGCTTAAAGAGAACCACCCTATTTAGACCCAAATGCAGAGGCGGGATCGGGCTGCCGGATATGAAACGTTACCATTTAGCGGGCCATCTCACCAGGATAATTGATTGGTGTAGGAACGGTACACAGAAGGTGTGGGTCCAAATTGAACAGTCTTTTTCTCAAATACCTTTAAATAAACTGCCTTGGGTGCTCCCGGAGGCTCCTGTGGGGCTGAAGGTACATCCAACTATTGGTCCTACGGTGACTTACTGCAATACGGGTCTGGTGCGTGCAGATTTGATCCCCCTTCACTCCCGCATGATGCCTATCTTGAGCCATCCCTCTTTTGAGCCAGGAAGAACGGACCCCATATTTCAGTTGTGGATACACAATGGGATGGATCAGGTAGAAGACTTGGGAGACCGAGAGGGTTGGCCCTCGATTGCCAATCTGGAGGCTAGACAAACCCCAGCCCCGTAGGGACGCTGGAGATGTTTACAGCTGGCACATTTTCTCAGTAAAATTCCAAATAGAGCCTATTTCCAACAGCCCAAGACACGATTTGAACTTATCTGTGGGGGCACAGGCCCGACTCGACACTCGTTATCGGCGGTATATTCTCTGTTATCCTCGCCTTCAGACCAACCTCCTCCGTCATTTGTAGTGAAGTGGGAGAGGGACCTCGGCGTGAGCCTCTCCTCTGACCAATGGGAACGCATCTGTTCGCTTGCACACAGCTCATCCATTAGCTCTAGATTCCAGGAAGCCAGTTACAAATTGCTGTCCAGATGGTACAGGGTGCCATCTGGAATTCATGCCATTTTTCCAGAGGTGGATCCTACTTGCTGGAGATGTGGTGGGGAGGAGGGCACTCTCTTCCACGTGTTTTGTGAGTGCGAGGCGATCCAGCCATTCTGGAAAGGTGTGTCTGACATCCTCCGGTTGGTTACAGGAACCACTGAGGAAATGGGTCCAGCCATCTTCCTGTTGCATCATTGCGAGACCCCATTAAAAACATATAAAGCATCCCTGAGGAAGTTCCTCATAATGGCAGCGAGACTATGTATCCCGGAGAGATGGAGATCTCGGACCCCCCCCCCCCCCTCGGTGGCACAATGGATCACTAAGGTCAATGACCTAATGCATATGGAGGATCTGACCTGCTCATTGCATGACTCATATGTGAAATTCTGGGCCACCTGGCGGGGGTGGATGGACTTCCAACAAACAGGGGACTATATAGAGTTGGTGGGAGACGGCACGGGAACCAACAAATCCGCAATCCTGTGAGTGTGCTGATAGGCGGCGGGTATGAATGTCCGCCGACTCTCCCTCTCCCCCCCCCCCATCCCCCTACCCTTCTACCTCACCTCCTCCCGTCCCATCTCTTCCCGGCTCATCCTCTTATGCCTCTTCTAAATTCTCTCTCTTTTTCTATCTTATCTTCTTTTTCTTTTCTTCTTTCAAACTTGAGTTTCTTAATATCTTAAGGCACAATGGACGTCTTCACTTAAATAAAGAATAAAGAAAAACCTTACGGGAACCTTGCATAGTTAGATGTTCGGGAGGGGATGTACGTCTGCTACACCCTACCTAGTTGTGCATAAGAATGGTTTCAATGTACTCTCTATCCGGAGCAGACTGATTTTTGCAGACGGGCCGTTAGGTCCATGGACCTGTATTTGTTTTGTTATGACGGTTTCTAAATAAATAAAGAATTTAAAAAAAAAGCCAAAAACTAAGCTAATAGAAGCATTTCACAACATATATTTCAACACCACAGATATTCCACACAGATTTAACTAAATTGGCCAAGTAATGTTGTCTGTCTCTTTCCCCCGGTCTGTCTCTTTCCCCCGGTCTGTCTCTTTCCCCCGGTCTGTCTCTTTCCCCGGTCTGTCTCTTTCCCCCGGTCTGTCTCTTTCCCCCGGTCTGTCTCTTTCCCCCGGTCTGTCTCTTTCCCCCGGTCTGTCTCTTTCCCCCGGTCTGTCTCTTTCCCCCGGTCTGTCTCTTTCCCCCGGTCTATCTCTGTCTGTCTTTTTCACCGTCTGTCTCTGTCTGTCTCTTTCCCTGTCTGTCTCTATCTCTCTGTTTCTTTCCCTGTCTGTCTCTCTGTCTGTGTCTCTCTCCATCCGTCTCCCCACCGACATCTTATTACCTCACATATAAGCTTTTTATACTATGAATGTCTTTTGTTCCTATAGCAACCAATCACAGCTCCTACTAATAACCTGTAGTTCCAGGCTCCATTTACTTTAATGGAGGCATGTTTTTTTGGAAAGTAACTGTAAAGTGTGGGGTTAAATTTTCCTGTCAACACATAGTCTACGACCTTCCCTGGGTCACATGAGGTGTCTGTGCAAAATTTCGTGATTGTAAATGCGACGGTGCGGATACACTTTTCGTTTCACTTTTTCCCCCCATTATGTAGATAGGGGCAAAATTGATTGGTAAATGGGAACGCGCGGGGTTGAAATTTCACCTCACAACATAGCCTATGACGCTATCGGGGTCCAGACGTGTGAGTGTGCAAAATTTTGTGGCTGTAGCTGCGACGGTGCAGATGCCAATCCCGGACACACACACACACACACACACACAGTTATATATTAGATATATATATATGCAGGCATACAATGCTACAGACGTGGGTTTTTCTTTGGACTCGCTCCTTTTCTAACCTTTGCGAGCAGGTTTAGTGTTATGTTTGCTCGTACCTGAGCGATATCATCCTTGTAGATGCCCCTCTTGAGCCGAACCCAAGATTTGGGCTTGAGGTTTGTCACTTCTTTCACCACCTTTAGGACGTCGGTCATTTCTTTGATGGGCACCATCTGCTGGTTCCAGTAGCCATCCGCAGGTTTCCCACTCCCTCAATGGCTTGCTTGACATGAGTCTGTTTGTACGCCTCGACGTAGATGTAACCCTTCACGTGCTCCGGGGCGACCACAGACTTGATCTGAAGAGGCTGTAGACAAAGAGGAAAAAAAGATAAAAAAATTAGTGAAGGGCGACTGAAGGAGATGAGAGAGTAAGATAACGAAGAGGTGAGTGCATACTAATGAACACACTTACCGCATCTGTGAACTGGTATGCAATGAATTTCCTCATCAGCGCGATGGCGGTGGCACGTTCTTCTCCAATCTTCAAAAAAAGGAAAAAAGTATTTAGCTGAAAATGTTGCATACAGTGATCCCAAATAAATGATGCTCTAATCAGCGTTGATGTCTTATCTCTGGGATCCCCACCATTGCTACAATGTAAGGGGTTGTGGATACTTCACAGTGATACTCTCGGTCGTCCACTGTGCAAGATTACAAAAAACAACCGTCCCATCTACTTGCATGATGTAAAATCCGTCCATAGTGGGCATCATCGCTGTGCGCAGCAGCTAATAAGACCCCGAAAGTTGGACCCAAAGCGACTGCAATAAAAATCTCCCCTGAATATTGTCTGCAATAAAACCAATGACTGGAGATGGGCAAATAGATTTGCAGGACTCTGCTTCAGCGGCCACTTTTGTAGTCCGCGGTGCTGGACGGGAGCCTTGAGATCCGACCTCCTACCCACCGCCATCTTTTCTGATTAGTGAGCCCAACACCACTGATGTGATTGATTTGCTCATCTGTATTGACGACTAATGCAAACACCAATTTAATGCCAATTTCCCCTCAGGACAAAAGAAAATCCAGTAAATGCTTAATTATCTAGGATTTTTAATAGTTACATAGTTTGAAAAAAAGCCCTAGGTCCATCTAGGTCACCCTTCCTCCACCAGATCTACATTTTGTCCCTAAGGCTGCTTTCACACTATGTTTTTTTAGCATGCGTCATGAACTTTTTTTGCTGTAAAAGTGGATCCTGTTTTTACAAAGAAAAACGCATGTGTTATTTTGCAGGATCCTGCCACTTGAAGTTTATGGGCGGGCATTGGAGTCATGTGATCGGGAGTGAGGGGAACTGGACGTGACAGACTGGGAGCCGGCATCTGAAAGCTGAGAACGCTGGTAACCAAGGTAATCATCGGGTAACTAAGCGAAGTGCTTTGCTTGGTTACCAATGTTTGCCGATCGAGGGAGGGGGGAGAGAGAGGGTGGGAGAGAGAGGGAGGGGGTGGAGAGGGAGGGAGAGAGGGGGGGTGGGGGAGAGGGAGAGGGAGGGAGGGGGAGGAGGGAAGGGGGGAGAGGGAGGGAGGGGGTGGAGAGGGAGGGAGGGGGGGAGAGGGAGGGAGGGGGAGGAGAGAGGGAGGGAGGGGGGCAGAGAGGGAGGGGGGGGGGAGAGGGGGAGGGGGGGGAGAGGGAGGGAGAGAGGGGGGGTGGGGGAGAGGGAGAGGGAGGGAGAGGGAGGGAGGGAAGGGGGGAGAGGGAGGGGGGGGAGAGGGAGGGAGGGGGGGGAGAGGGAGGGAGGGGGGGAGAGGGAGGGGAGGGGGAGGAGAGAGGGAGGGAGGGGGCAGAGAGGGAGGGGGGGGGGGAGGGGGAGGGGGGAGAGGGAGAGAGAGGGAGAGAGGGGGAGGAGAGAGGGAGGGGGAGGAAAGAGGAGGGGGAGGAGAGAGGGAGGGGGTGGAGAGAGGGAGGGGGAGGAGAGAGGGAGGGGGGGAGAGAGGGAGGGAGAGAGGGGGAGGAGAGAGGGAGGGGGAGGAGAGAGGGAGGGGGAGGAGAGAGGGAGGGGGAGGAGAGAGGGAGGGGGAGGAGAGAGGGAGGGGGAGGAGAGAGGGAGGGGGAGGAGAGAGGGAGGGGGAGGAGAGAGGGAGGGGGGGGAGAGAGGGAGGGGGGGGAGAGAGGGAGGGGGGGGGAGAGAGGGAGGGAGAGAGGGGGGGAGAGAGGGGGGGAGAGGAGAGAGAGGGAGGGGGGGAGAGAGGGAGGGAGAGAGGGAGGGGGAGGAGAGAGGGAGGGGGAGGAGAGAGGGAGGGGGAGGAGAGGGGGAGGGGGAGGAGAGAGGGAGGGGGAGGGGAGAGGGAGGGGGAGGGGAGAGGGAGGGGGAGGGGAGAGGGAGGGGGAGGAGAGAGGGAGGGGGAGGAGAGAGGGAGGGGGAGGAGAGAGGAGGGGGAGGAGAGAGGGAGGGGAGGAGAGAGGGAGGGGGGAGAGAGAGACTGATCACGCCAGGCTGGTTTCTGGGCATGCTCAGTAGAGCAAGCAGGATCCTGTCAATTAGCATGCCAGCGTTTACATGCAGTATAGTCAGGATCCAGTGAAAAACAATATTTGGACGCAGCTCAAAAACGCTACAAGTAGCGTTTTTGAAAAGAGTTAAAAAATTCCTCACTATAACGCATGTGAACACATGTTGACGCGAGTCCAGTGCAAATGCATTGAAATGAAAACGCATTTGCACTGGATCAGTTTTTGCGTTAAAAAAAACGTTCATGACATGTTAAAAAAACGTAGTGTGAAAGCAGTCTTAGTCATTTATAACCAACAATGTTGTGTGTACTGAGGAAATCATCCAGCCCTTTTGTAGAAGCTGTTATAGTATCTGCCATTACTACCTCTTGTGGTCGGTATTCCACAGTCTGACTGCTCTAACTGTAAAGAACCCTTCCTATTGAGCTGCCGGAATCTCTTTTCTTCCACTCGCAGTGAGTGCCCCCTCGTCCTTAGTATTATTGACTCCCAACCAAGAGCTAATCCTTCCACAAGACTCACCTTACATTTCACCCGTCCACAAATTGGGATCTCTGGAAAAGAAAAAAAAGTAAGAAGCATTGTGAGGGCCCAGGCCATGAATCAATTGTCCATATAATAAGATAATCTGTCTTTGTATAACCATTGCTTAAATGCTATCATGTATGCACATGGGTGCACATCCTGGAATGTATTATTGGAACTAATCATGCTAAATAGAACAAAGCAGGCATTCAGGAGGCTAGTTTAGATTCTTGGTCTCTTGAATGTCAGTAACAAGCTGCTGCATACGCGCATAGACTTTTGCTTATCTCCAGGTGCCTTATCAAGGACAGTATAGTCTTGTAGGAAACTCTAGCCAAATAAGGGAGTAAAGGCCTAGTCATGCACAACGACTTACCAGCGATCCCGAAAACAATGCGACCTGATAGGGATCGCAGGTAAGTCGCTGGGAGGTCACTGGTGAGATGTCCACACAGTCAGATCTTACCAGCGATGCAGGAATGATGCAGGTCGCAGTAGCGACCCTACATAAAGATCTCAGCAGTCACTGTGACCCTGTCACACAGTGTCAAACACAGCGATGCTTCCTGCCCAACAGGACATCGCCTTTGAAGAAAATGGCCTGGACCATTCGGCAACGACTAGAGATCTCACAGCAGGGGCCTGATCGCTGGTAGGTGTCACACATAACAAGATCGCTAACGGGATCGCTACTGCGTCACAGAAAACCGTGACTCAGCAGCGATCTCGCTAGCGATCTCGTTATGTGTGACGGTGCCTGAAGTGAAATCAAGTTAGATAATTGGTCAACAGAAATACGAATGTACTGAATAAATTGTATAACTGTGATTGTTTTACAATATATGGGGTTAGAAGAGCATTGAGTTTCTCCCAGATAGAGATACGTCTCTGTGGTCATTTTTCCTGATCCATATACATCTGCGCAGTTCTAATTTGGAATCCTCCTCCGAGACCCTGAGAGACCCCCTAGAGGTCTCCCCAACACAGCATAAATGACAATTATCTGCTCACCAATCGTTGTATAGTTCATTGGTCACTAAACTGTAGCCACACTACAACTCCCACCTTACCCAGTCAACTAATATGGAGGCCACGGGTATAAATGATAAATAGGGCAGAAAAGGACGACCCCTCCCCCCTTCGGACCACAGAGGAGGTTTGTGTGCAACTTACTTGACTCCAGGAAGCAGCTGCTGTTGGGTGATGTCATCTGAAAGTTCATCCGAGCCGCCATATATACTGGGGGAGAATGACGAGAATGAGAGATGTGTGCATGGAGTAGGGACACCTCATTGCTAGATGTGTAAGATAAGGAAGCGACAACTCACTGCTCCCCCACAGAGGACTTGGCGTATTTCTTCATGTAATATTCCCCAGCTCCTCTTCCCTCTGGTCCCTGTGGAGAGAGAGATATTTTCACAGTTTTACATGAGAAAACCAAATATCATGTATTGCCGAAAAAGCGTAGAGACAAAAGGGACCACGCACCTCCACAGATTTTGGAGACGTCGGGCACCGGAGCGATCCTCATCCAGGACGACATTGTCGATATTTGAAGCTGCAGGAAGACAAGGTTTACTGTAAAATTATAATATAAGACACAGAATACACCCACAAATTGCCCAATCTACCCAAATAAAAAGAAAAATCATCAACAAATCTTAAATTTCATCCTAAACTGTTGCCGAGAACAAAGGATCCCCCCCCCCAAAAATCCTCATTCTGAGCCAGAGTGGATAAGCGGCTGAGGATGAACATTTGAGGATCATGCAACAAATCACCCTTAACTGTTGCAGAGAAATATAAAAAAAAAAAAAAAAAAAAAGGACCCAACCCAAAATCCTCATTTTAGATCAAGCTCAAATCAAAAACAAAAACCAAAAAAAAATCTTGCAACTTTTCATTAGGCCTTTAAAATACGTAATTACTTACCGATCATGTGTTTTTTCCGAACCCATGACTGTACCCTTATATCGTGATGCAGTCATAGGGTGAGGGAAAAATACGTAATTACTTACTGGTAATGTGTTTTTTCCGAACCCATGACTGTACCCTTATATCGTGATGCAGTCATAGGGTGAGGGAAAAATACGTAATTACTTACTGGTAATGTGTTTTTTCCGAACCCATGACGGTACCATTATATCGTGAGGCCGTCATAAGGTGAGGGAAAAACACGTAATTACTTACCGGTAATGTGTTTTTTACGAACCCATGACGGTATTCTTATATCGTGGTGCCGTCATAGGGTGAGGGAAAAAAAAAAGGTCTGATTCTTTAGTGTCCACAGATTCTAAGTGTCCGTGGTAAAAGAAAACCTCTGTGTGGTCAGATCCTGCCGTCATATTCCCTACACTTTGTCCTCTGCTTCTCGCTAACCTACTGAATGTTTATTAGGAACTTAAAGGGGTTATCCCGATCCGCACTTGAAGAGTGTGGTGCCAATGACTTTACAGCCTCACGCACCTGCATGACTGACAGATATTGTAGGGTGCGGTGTCCTCCTTATTAGAATAGGACACGTGCGAGTGTCTTGGCGTGTACATGGGGTTGTAACGACAGCTGAGCATTGGAGGTGTCGGACCGTGAACAATCTGTTATTGATGACCTATCCCACGAGAATAGGTCATGAATATCTTATGACTGGAAAACCCCCTTAAGATGTAAAACTAACACCCGCCCCACCCACTGTCCCCCCAATTAATCCGCCACAGTCATCCCCTAAAGAGGCTGATTGGAGAGAATGGTTGGTGACCATGGTGTGAACGCTTACCTTCAATTTCTTCTGCTGTGACCGATGATGAAGCCAAGACATTAATGGAGCAAAACATAGCGGCAAAATCAACCACGATGCGGAGATGAAGGACCGAAAAAATGGGGAGGGGAAAGGGAAAAATTATAAAATATGTGGCGGAAGCTGCAGCATGGACGAGGTGGGACACAATATGGAGGGTGGAAGCGAAAGCAATGGGAGACATTGATAAAACGATATCACATGCAATCAGGAACAATGCTGTAGCCTGGGTAATAACATACAAGACCAGTTACCACGGTATGGCGGCATTACGCCACGCGACTCTGCCGACCACGACACCCACTGACTGCACAGAAACCTCACACGGCGCGGACACACACAGGACACACAAGGACCAGCACGGATCACAGGCAGCTCAATGGACGCCACGCAGCGGGTGAGGGGACAGCGCGCGTCACTGATCTCACACACAGGAATAAGACGGCGCCGGTGTAAAGGAGAGCCCCCACCAAAACCTGAAAAGGTAACTTCAGGGCGTGGCCAATGATATGAGGATCTGACGCCTCTACTGACAGGTCAGTGTAATCTGGATCATATTAAAGATGGACCAATGAGGGAGGGTCTCAAAAAAACAAAAAAAAACAATACCTACCACTGCCTGTGTCGCTTTGCCTCCTTTTCCAATGGGGGGGGCTCAAACAACAGATACCTACCACTGCCTGTGTCACTTTGCCTCCTTTTCCGATGGGGAAGGAGGGAGACGTCCTGTGACTGAGGTGCTTATTTTTACAAAAACGTCATAATAATCCTTTAATAATGGACATGGGTCAATGCCGGAGCCCCCCCACATATATGCCAATAGAAAAATTTGGGGAAAAAGAAAAGAAAAAAAAAATAAACGCCAATGAAGCTCAACAGTCAGATGTTTGGTGGGGCTCTCCATTATTAGAACGCCTGGGTCTGCGCCCTCCGCAGGGTGCACAGACTTTTCCAGCATGAATACAATGCAGGGAGGACACATCACGGGGCGCGCACACTACATGATACAACACGACACACAAGAAGAGAGAGAATCATTACCAGACACTGAGAGAAGGCATGCAAGGAATTAGAAGATAAACTGAGTGATAAAAAGGCCTAACAAACAAAATAAAAAAGGTAGAAAAAAAAAATAAAATATGCAACTGAGCCAAGTCCAGAAAGTCAGACACTCCCCGCCATCAGTCAGTCATCACGGAGACAAGACACTGCAGCTCACTAAAGAGCCGGGTGGTCACTAAGCTCTGCCAGATGTACAAGGGCACAGATCGTGGCACCCTGCACACGTGTACTGAGTAAACCTATGGCTCTCCAGATATTGCAGAACTACAACTCCCAGCATGCCGTACGGCCTTACTAGGATCTGTTGTTGACAAGCAAATGGAGAGCTGGAAGTTAAAAGTGCGGGTCCCAGAGGCCAGACCCCTCCGATCAGCAAGTGATCATCAATCCTATGGACAGGTGATGACTTGTAGTTCATCGGACAACCCCTTTTACTCCTTTACCACCCAGCAATTTTGCATTTTTTTTCCCTTCCGTTCTACCGGAGCCAAAACTTTTTTATTCCCTACAATTCCCAACTTTTTTTTATTTTTCCGTCAATATAGCCGCATGAGGACTTGTTATTTTGCAGGACGTGTTGCACTTTTGAACGACACCGTTCATTCTGCCCCATATTGTACTGGAAAATGAGAAAAAAAATTCCAAGAGGTGAAATTGCAAAGAAGGGAATTTTGTTACTTACCGTAAATTCCTTTTCTTCTAGCTCCAATTGGGAGACCCAGACGATTGGGTGTATAGCTACTGCCTCCGGAGGCCACACAAAGCATTACACTAAAAAGTGTAAGGCCCCTCCCCTTCTGGCTATACACCCCCCGTGGGATCACGGGCTGCTCAGTTTTAGTGCTAAAGCAAGAAGGAGGAAAGCCAATAACTGGTTTAAACAAATTCAATCCGAAGTAACATCGGAGAACTGAAACCGTTCAACATGAACAACATGTGTACCCGAAAAAAACAAAAATCCCGAAGGAAACAGGGCGGGTGCTGGGTCTCCCAATTGGAGCTAGAAGAAAAGGAATTTACGGTAAGTAACAAAATTCCCTTCTTCTTCGGCGCTCCATTGGGAGACCCAGACGATTGGGACGTCCAAAAGCAGTCCCTGGGTGGGTAAATCAATACCTCAAGTTAGAGCTGCAAAACAGCCCTCCCCTACGAGGAGGCAACCGCCGCCTGCAGGACTCTTCTACCTAGGCTGGCGTCCGCCGAAGCGTAGGTATGCACCTGATAATGTTTGGTGAAAGTGTGCAGACTCGACCAGGTAGCTGCCTGGCACACCTGTTGAGCCGTAGCCTGGTGTCGTAATGCCCAGGACGCACCCACGGCTCTGGTAGAATGGGCCTTCAGCCCTGATGGAACCGGAAGCCCAGCAGAACGGTAGGCTTCAAGAATTGGTTCCTTGATCCATCGAGCCAGGGTGGATTTGGAAGCCTGCGATCCTTTGCGCTTACCAGCGACAAGGACAAAGAGTGCATCCGAGCGGCGCAGGGGCGCCGTGCGGGAAATGTAGATTCTGAGTGCTCTCACCAGATCCAACAAATGCAAATCCTTTTCATACCGATGAACTGGATGAGGACAAAAGGAAGGTAAGGAGATATCCTGATTGAGATGAAAAGAGGATACCACCTTAGGGAGAAACTCCTGAATCGGGCGCAGCACTACCTTGTTCTGGTGAAAAACCAGGAAGGGAGCTTTGGATGACAGCGCTGCCAGCTCGGATACCCTCCGAAGAGACGTGACCGCTACCAGAAAGGCCACTTTCTGTGAGAGTCGAGAAAGTGAAACATCCCTCAGAGGCTCGAAGGGCGGCTTCTGGAGAGCAACTAGTACCCTGTTCAGATCCCATGGATCTAACGGCCGTTTGTACGGAGGGACGATGTGACAAACCCCCTGCAGGAACGTGCGTACCTGAGGAAGTTGTGCTAGACGCTTTTGAAAAAATACCGATAGCGCTGAGACTTGCCCTTTAAGGGAGCCGAGCGATAAGCCTTTTTCCAAACCAGATTGCAGGAAGGAAAGAAAAGTAGGCAATGCAAATGGCCAGGGGGACACTCCCTGTGCCGAGCACCAGGATAAGAAAATCTTCCACGTTCTGTGGTAGATCTTAGCAGACGTGGGCTTCCTAGCCTGTCTCATGGTGGCCACGACCCCTTGAGATAATCCTGAAGATGCTAGTATCCAGGACTCAATGGCCACACAGTCAGGTTCAGGGCCGTAGAATTCAGATGGAAAAACGGCCCTTGTGACAGTAAGTCTGGCCGGTCTGGTAGCGCCCACGGTTGGCCGTCCGTGAGATGCCACAGATCCGGATACCACGACCTCCTCGGCCAGTCTGGGGCGACGAGCAAGACGCGGCGGCAATCGGACCTGATCTTGCGTAGCACTCTGGGCAAGAGTGCCAGAGGGGGAAACACATAGGGCAGCTGGAACTGCGACCAATCTTGCACTAAGGCGTCTGCCGCCAGAGCTCTGTGATCGCGAGACCGTGCCATGAAAGTTGGGACCTTGTTGTTGTGCCGGGACGCCATTAGGTCGACGTCCGGCCTTCCCCAGCGGCGACAGATTTCCTGAAACACGTCCGGGTGAAGGGACCATTCCCCTGCGTCCATACCCTGGCGACTGAGGAAGTCTGCTTCCCAGTTTTCTACGCCGGGGATGTGAACTGCGGATATGGTGGAGGCCGTGGCTTCCACCCACATCAGAATCCGCCGGACTTCCTGGAAGGCTTGCCGACTGCGTGTCCCGCCTTGGTGGTTGATGTATGCCACCGCTGTGGAGTTGTCCGACTGAATTCGGATCTGCTTTCCTTCCAGCCACTGCTGGAAGGCTTGTAGGGCAAGATACACTGCCCTGATTTCCAGAACATTGATCTGAAGGGTGGACTCCTGCTGAGTCCACGTACCCTGAGCCCTGTGGTGGAGAAAAACTGCTCCCCACCCTGACAGACTCGCGTCTGTCGTGACCACCGCCCAGGATGGGGGTAGGAAGGACCTTCCTTGTGATAATGAGGTGGGAAGAAGCCACCATTGAAGAGAGTCCTTGGCCGTCTGGGAAAGGGAGACTTTCCTGTCTAAGGACGTCGACTTCCCGTCCCATTGGCGGAGAATGTCCCATTGAAGTGGGCGCAGATGAAACTGCGCAAACGGGACTGCCTCCATTGCTGCCACCATCTTCCCCAGGAAGTGCATGAGGCGTCTTAAGGGGTGCGACTGGCCTTGAAGGAGAGAGTGCACCCCTGTCTGTAGTGAACGCTGCTTGTCCATCGGAAGCTTCACTATCGCTGAGAGAGTATGAAACTCCTTGCCAAGATATGTTAGTGATTGGGTCGGTGACAGATTTGACTTTGAAAAGTTGATGATCCACCCGAAAGTCTGGAGAGTCTCCAGCGCAACGTTCAGGCTGTGTAGGCATGCCTCTTGAGAGGGTGCCTTGACAAGTAGATCCCAAGTAAGGGATCACCGAGTGTCCCTGAGAGTGCAAGACTGCTACCACTGCTGCCATGACCTTGGTGAAAACCCGTGGGGCTGTCGCCAGACCAAATTGCAGGGCTACGAACTGAAGGTGTTCGTCTCCTATAACGAAGCGTAGAAAACGCTGGTGCTCTGGAGCAATCGGCACGTGGAGATAAGCATCTTTGATGTCTATTGATGCTAGGAAATCTCCTTGAGACATCGAGGCAATGACGGAGCGGAGAGATTCCATCCGGAACCGCCTGGTTTTCACGTGCTTGTTGAGCAGTTTTAGGTCCAGAACAGGACGGAAAGAGCCGTCCTTTTTTGGCACCACAAACAGATTGGAGTAAAAACCGTGACCTCGTTCCTGAAGAGGAACAGGGATCACCACTCCTTCTGCCCTTAGAGAGCACACCGCCTGCAGAAGAGCATCGGCTCGGTCGGGATGTGGGGAAGTTCTGAAGAACCGAGGCGGAGGACGAGAACTGAACTCTATCCGGTACCCGTGAGACAAAATGTCTGTTACCCACCGGTCTTTGACCTGTGGCAGCCAAATGTCGCAAAAGCGGGAGAGCCTGCCACCGACCAAGGATGCGGAGAGAGGAGGCCGAAAGTCATGAGGCAGCCGGCTTGGAAGCGGTTCCTCCGGCTGCTTTCTTTGGGCGTGAGTGAGCCCGCCAGGAATCTGAGCTCCTCTGCTCCTTCTGAGTCCTTTTGGACGAGGAGAATTGGGCCCTGCCCGAGCCTCGAAAGGACCGAAACCTCGACTGTCCCCTCCACTGTTGAGGTTTGCTTGATCTGGGCTGGGGTAAGGAAGAGTCCTTACCCTTGGACTGTTTAATGATTTCAGCCAATTGCTCACCAAACAGTCTGTCTTGAGATAATGGCAAACTGGTTAAGCATTTTTTGGAAGCAGAATCTGCTTTCCATTCCTTTAACCATAAGGCTCTGCGTAAAACCACAGAGTTGGCGGACGCCATTGACGTACGGCTGGTAGAGTCCAAGACCGCATTGATAGCGTAAGTCGCAAACGCAGACATTTGCGAGGTCAAGGACGCCACGTGCGGCACTGATGGACGTATGACAGAGTCCACCTGCGCCAGACCAGCTGAAATAGCTTGGAGTGCCCACACGGCTGCGAATGCTGGAGCAAACGACGCGCCGATAGCTTCATAGACAGATTTCAACCAAAGGTCCATCTGTCTGTCATTGGCATCTTTAAGTGAAGCCCCATCTTCCACTGCAACTATGGATCTAGCCGCAAGCCTGGAGATTGGGGGGTCCACCTTTGGACACTGGGTCCAGCGTTTGACCACGTCAGGGGGAAAGGGATAACGTGTATCCTTAAGACGTTTGGAGAAACGCTTATCTGGATAAGCATGGTGTTTCTGGACTGCTTCTCTGAAGTCAGAGTGGTCCAGAAAAGTACTCAATTTACGCTTGGGATACCTGAAATGGAATTTCTCCTGCTGTGCTGCTGCCTCCTCCGCTGGAGGAGAAATATCCAGCAGTCTATTGATGGCCGCTATAAGATCATTCACCATGGCGTCACCATCAGGGGTATCCAGGTTGAGAGCGGTCTCAGGATTAGACTCCTGATCACCTCGCTCTGTCTCATCATACAGAGAATCCTCTCGCTGAGACCCTGACCAGCGTGATGACGCCGAGGGTCTCTCCCAGCGAGCTCGCTTAGGCTGCCTGGGACTGTCGTCCGAGTCAGAGCCTTCAGCCTGTGATGCCTGGGACCCCCTTGGAGCACGGATTAGTTCCAACTGAGGGGGACCGGGGAACATTGAATCAGCAGTGCCCATGGTCTGAGTGACCGGCCTGGACTGCAAAGTTTCTAGAATTTTTGTCATAGTCACAGACATCTTATCAGCAAAAACTGCAAAATCTGTCCCCGTCACCGGGGCAGGGTTCACAGGCGTCTCTGCCTGGGCCACTACTAGCATAGACTCCGGCTGACGAAGTGGCACAGGGACCGAACATTGCACACAATGGGGGTCAGTGGAACCTGCCGGTAGATCAGCCCCACATGCGGTACAGGCAGCATATAAAGCCTGTGCCTTGGCACCCTTGCTTTTTGCGGATGACATGCTGTTGTCTCCTCAGAGCAATATAGGGGTATAAGCCAAGAAGCGACCGTACAGTGCAATATATATGTATGTATGTAGGTATGTCTAAGCCGATCGGGAATGGTGGGGCGTGCTCGCGGGGCTGACGCGTCCCCAGCGGTCACGTGGGGCCTTCCTGTCGGGTGAGATAACCTGCATTAGCTCCGATCTGAATCCCCATTGGCCTAACGTTACATCAATCATTTGATGATTGGGAGACGTGATTCCGGCACCTATGACGACTTCCGGTTCCCACCAGGAAGTGCGTCCTTAGTTACCATGTAAATCGGGCCGTGGACTGACAGTATGCCTGCTTACCCGGCCTGAGATATTTGGAGTTATTTAAATGTAGCGACTTAATAGCGATTGACGCACAGGCACTAATAATTAATTTATTTAACATACTGCGATTGTTTCTATGCAGGTTAGATAACCCCTCACGGCCACATTACATCGGTCACTTCCGGTCACGTGTCACGCTCAGCCATACAGCTGTCTTTTCCACACTGGGAGGGATATATAAGAGTCTAACAGATCCTAGGCTCATTACTCTGGTTTTCCACCTTGATAAAGCTACCAAATTGCCGCGAAACGCGCGTCGGATGGAGACCTTTGGCTACTCTTAGGGATACTTCTTTACCACCACTGGGACTGCCTCCTTTTATGCCGGTCGCACCGCAACCTCTTGTTGCACTACATTGCACTCAGCACTTTAGGTAAGAGAACTTCCTTGCCCTGCACATTGCGGTTGTTTGTTTTATTAGTGCTTTTGTAGTGGGCTTTCAACATTATTTAACCCTTTGCGGTGCTCCATGCTTGATCACCATGACTTCCTACCATTATATGGTGGGGAACCACGGTTTGATGTAAACTTGTACCTTCAATTTAAGGCAGCCCCTCCTGCTTTGGAACATCTAATCCTCTTACCCTCTAAATTCGTAGCCCATACTTTATATAGATGTTTATATGTCTAACTTATGGTTAATTGGACGGCTATTATGAATTTTCTGGGTAGAGTATACAACCTATCCCTGAGTAAAATACCCTTGTAGTGTATACTTTTTAAGTCTTATTCCTTGTTGTGTATTCAATAAAAAGTAATTATATTTGCACTTTACTCTCGTTCTCTTGCATTTTAGTGCAATATATAGGTACAGACAAAGAAGGGAATTTTGTTTACTTACCGTAAATTCCTTTTCTTCTAGCTCCAATTGGGAGACCCAGACAGTGGGTGTATAGCTACTGCCTCTGGAGGCCGCACAAAGAACTACACTTAAAAGTGTAAGGCCCCTCCCCTTCTGGCTATACACCCTCCCGTAGGAGTACGGATTCCTCAGTTTTAGTACCAAAGCAAGAAGGAGGAAAGCCAATAACAGTTTCAAAAACAAATTCAATCCGATAACAAGATCGGAGAACTTAAGAAACAACATGAACAACATGTGCACCCGAAAAACAAAACCCTAAGAACAAATAGGGCGGGTGCTGGGTCTCCCAATTGGAGCTAGAAGAAAAGGAATTTACGGTAAGTAAACAAAATTCCCTTCTTCTTTTTCGCTCCTAATTGGGAGACCCAGACAGTGGGACGTCCAAAAGCAGTCCCTGGGTGGGTAAAAAGATACCACATGAACGGGCTGTCAGACAGCCTCTTCCTACAGGTGGGCCACCGCCGCCTGAAGGACCTGTCTACCTAGGCTGGCATCTGCCGAAGCGTAGGTATGCACTTGATAGTGTTTGGTAAACGTGTGCAGACTCGACCAGGTAGCCGCCTGGCACACTTGCTGAGCCGTAGCCTGATGCCGCAATGCCCAGGACGCACCCACGGCTCTGGTAGAATGGGCCTTCAGTCCAGATGGAATCGGAAGCCCAGCAGAACGGTATGTGTGAAGAATTGGTTCCTTGATCCACCGCGCCAGGGTGGATTTGGAAGCTTGCGATCCCTTATGCTGACCAGCGACTAGGACAAAGAGCGCATCAGAACGGCGTGCGAGAAATGTAAATCCTGAGTGCTCTCACCAGGTCCAACAGATGTAAACCCTTTTCAAATTGGTGAACTGGATGCGGACACAAAGATGGCAAAGTGATATCCTGATTGAGATGAAAGGAAGAAACCACCTTGGGAGAAAACTCTGGAATTGGACGCAGTACTACCTTGTCTTGGTGAAACACCAGGAAGGGAGATTTGCAAGATAACGCCGCTAGCTCGGACACTCTTCGAAGAGACGTGACCGCCACAAGAAAAACTACCTTTTGTGAAAGCCGAGAAAGGGGAACCTCTTTCAAAGGCTCGAAAGGCGGCTTCTGGAGAGCAATGAGAACCTTGTTCAGATCCCAGGGTTCCAATGGCCGTCTGTAAGGAGGAACGATATGACAAACTCCTTGGAGAAACGTGCGTACTTTAGAAAGCCGTGCCAAGCGCTTCTGAAAGAATACGGATAGCGCGGAGACTTGACCCTTAAGCGAGCTAAGCGACAAACCTTTTTCCAACCCAGACTGCAGGAAGGAAAGAAAAATTGGCAATGCAAATGGCCAGGGAGAAAACCCTTGAGCCAAGCACCACGCTAAGAATATCTTCCACGTCCTGTGATAGATCTTAGCTGAGGATGGTTTTCTAGCCTGTCTCATTGTGGCAACAACTTCATGAGATAAACCTGAGGCCGCTAGGATCCAGGACTCAATGGCCACACAGTCAGGTTCAGGGCCGCAGAATTCAGATGGAAAAACGGCCCTTGAGACAGCAAATCTGGACGGTTTGGTAGTGTCCACGGTTGGCCTACCGTGAGATGCCACAGATCCGGGTACCACGACCTTCTTGGCCAATCTGGAGCGACGAGTATGGCTCGATGGCAGTCGGACTTGATTTTCCGGAGAACTCTGGGTAACAATGCTAGAGGTGGGAACACATAGGGGAGTCGGAATTGCGACCAATCCTGAACCAAGGCGTCTGCCGCCAGCGCTCGGTGATCGTGAGACCGTGCCATGAAAACTGGGACCTTGTTGTTGTGCCGTGACGCCATCAGATCGACGTCCGGCGTCCCCCAGCGGCAACAGATCTGCTGAAACACGTCCGGGTGAAGGGACCATTCTCCTGCGTCCATGCCCTGGCGACTGAGAAAGTCTGCTTCCCAGTTTTCCACGCCTGGGATGTGAACTGCGGATATGGTGGACGCTCTGCTTTCCACCCACGTCAAAATCCGCTGGACTTCTTGAAAAGCTTGGCGACTGCGTGTTCCCCCTTGGTGGTTGATGTACGCCACCGCCGTGGAATTGTCCGACTGAATCCGAATCTGCTTGCCTTCCAGCCATTGTTGGAAGGCTCGCAGGGCAAGATAGATTGCTCTGATTTCCAGAACATTGATCTGCAGGGTGGACTCTTCCTGAGTCCACGTCCCCTGAGCCCTGTGGTGGAGAAACACCGCTCCCCACCCTGATAGGCTCGCATCCGTCGTGACCACTGCCCAGGACGGGGGAAGGAACGACTTTCCCTGTGACAATGAGGTGGGGAGAAGCCACCAACGCAGAGAGTCCTTGGCAGTCTGAGAGAGGGAGACAGTCCTGTCGAGGGACGTCGATTTCCCATCCCATTGGCGTAGAATGTCCCATTGTAGAGGGCGCAGATGAAACTGCGCGAACGGGACTGCCTCCATTGCTGCTACCATCTTTCCTAGGAAATGCATGAGGCGCCTCAGTGAGTGCGACTGGCTCTGAAGGAGAGATTGCACTCCAGTCCGTAGCGAGCACTGCTTGTCCAGTGGAAGCCTCACTATCGCTGAGAGAGTATGAAACTCCATGCCAAGATAAGTCAGAGATTGGGTCGGGGTTAGATGAGACTTTGGAAAGTTGATAATCCACCCGAAACTCTGGAGAGTGTTTAGTGCCACCTTCAGACTGTGTTGGCATGCCTCTTGAGAGGGTGCCTTTATAAGCAGGTCGTCTAGATACGGGATGACCGAGTGACCCTGCGAGTGCAGAACAGCTACTACTGCTGCCATGACTTTGGTGAAGACTCGGGGGGCTGTTGCCAGACCGAAAGGTAACGCTACGAACTGTAGGTGTTCGTCGTGTATGACGAAGCGTAGGAAACGCTGATGCTCTGGTGCAATCGGCACGTGGAGATACGCATCTTTGATATCTATTGATGCTAGAAAATCTCCTTGAGACATTGAGGCTATGACGGAGCGTAGGGATTCCATCCGGAACCTCCTGACTTTTACGTGTCTGTTGAGCAACTTTAGATCCAGGACGGGTCGATACGATCCGTCCTTTTTTGGGACCACAAACAGATTGGAGTAAAAACCGTGACCTTGTTCCTGAAGAGGGACGGAGGTCACCACTCCTTCCGCCTTTAGAGCGGCCACCGCCTGCAACAGAGCATCGGCTCGGTCTGGTGGTGGAGAAGTTCTGAAGAAACGAGTTGGCGGACGAGAACTGAACTCTATCCTGTACCCGTGAGACAGAATATCCCTCACCCAACGGTCTTTGACGCGTGACAGCCAAATGTCGCCAAAGTGGGAAAGCCTCCCACCGACCGCGGGTGTGGGAATCGGAGACCGCAAGTCAGGAGGACGCCGTCTTGGCAACGGTTCCTCCGGCTGTCCTTTTTGGGCGTGACTGAGACCTCCAAGAATCTGAGCGTCTCTGGTCTTTTTGAGTCTTTTTTGACGAGGCGAATTGGGACCTGCCCGGTCCTCGAAAGGACCGATAACCAGACTGACCCTTCCTCTGTTGGGGTTTGTTTTGTCTGTGTTGCGGTAAGGATGAGTCCTTACCCTTGGAGTGTTTGATGATTTCATCCAAACGCTCTCCAAACAATCGGTCACGAGAAAAAGGCAAATTGGTTAAGCACTTCTTGGAATGAGAATCTGCTTTCCAATGTCTCAACCACAGGGCCCTACGCAAAACAACGGAGTTGGCTGACGCCACTGCCGTGCGGCTTGTAGCGTCAAGAACAGCATTAATCGCGTACGACGCGAATGCCGCCATTTGCGAGGTCAATGGTGCTACCTGCGGGGCAAATGCACGTGTGACTGAGTCGACTCGCGCAAGCCCGGCTGAGATAGCTTGGAGTGCCCATACGGCCGCAAAAGAAGGCGCTAATGACGCTCCAATCGCTTCATAGATGGATTTCAGCCAGAGCTCCATCTGCCTGTCAGTGGCATCTTTAAGTGCCGCTCCATCTTCAACTGCAACCAAGGATCTAGCTGCAAGCCTGGAAATTGGAGGATCCACTTTTGGACACTGGGTCCAACCCTTGACCACCTCAGGGGGAAAAGGGTAGCGTGTATCTTTAAGCCGTTTAGGAAAACGCCTTTCAGGATAAGCGTGGGGTTTCTGGATTGCGTCTCTAAAGTCAGCGTGGTCCAGAAAAGTGCTTAATGTACGCTTAGGGTATCTGAAATGGATTCTCTCGTGCTGCGAAGCTGACTCCTCTACAAGAGGAGCTGGTGGGGAAATATTTAACATCTTATTGATGTTAAATATAAGATCATTAACTATGGCGTCACCATCTGGTGTATCTAGATTGAGAGCGGTCCCAGGATCAGAATCCTGATCAGTTACGTCCGCCTCATCACCCATAGATTCATCTCGCTGGGATCCTGACCATTGAGATGAATGTGAAGGCCCGTCATAGCGAGCCCGCTTAGGCTGACCGGGGCCATCGTCCGAGTCAGAGTCTTCACCCTGAGGTGTATATGCCCGTCCCGGAGCTTGGAGCTGAGGGGGACCAGGGGGCAATGATTGCACAGTGTCCGTGACCTGAAGTACAGGCCTAGCTCGCAATGTGTCAAGAATTTGTGACATAGTGAGAGACATTCTGTCAGCAAAAGCTGCAAACTCAGTTCCTGTCACCTGGACAGCATTCACAGGTGGTACACCCTGGGTCACGTCCAGCAGAGGTCCCGACTGTGCAAGCGCCGCAGGGGCCGAGCACTGCACACAATGGGGGTCCGTGGAGCCTGCCGGTAGAAAAGTCCCACATGCGGTGCAGGAAGCATATAATGTCTGTGCCTTGGCACCCTTGCGTTTTACGGACGACATGCTGCTGGCTCTCTGCAATGTGAGAGAGTCTATAGCCAAAGGGCGACCAGCGCTATGTAATACCAAGTATTTGTAGAAACAAAATACTAAAAATACTACTGGCACAAGAGGGGGTGAGCCCTGAGGGCTGCTTACCGCCCGCTGAATAGCGGGTAAGATGCAGAATTCCTTGTCTGGGTCTCCCCGGCTCCCCTCTGCAGCTCAGCGTGTCAGCAGGAATGGCTGCCGGCGTCTGTGGAGAGGGGCGGTCCGTGGGAGTTCCCAAACAAAAGTGCGGGAAACAGTGTCCCCTCTGTGCCTATTGTGAGGGCTGGAGTATGTAAAAACGACTCCAGCCCTCAGCGCTGATGCACTGACCAGCGTCCCGCCCCTCTCCTGACTGGCAGGTCTGGGGGCGGGAACGAACGGAAGCAGGCCGCAAAAGCCGGGGACTCGAGTTATCAGCGCGGCCGCCGTAAAAGCGCGGGCCGCGCTGAAGTCCCCGGCGCACCACAAGTGCCAGCCGCGCCGCAGTCCCAGCGGCCGGCGTGACCGATTCCTAGAAGTGTGCCTGCTTCAGCGAAGCTGAATGAGGCCATGGCACAAGCGCCGTAGCGCTGATGTCCCCCGGCGCACTACAACACCCAGCATGCTGACCGTTCCCAGAAGTGGCCAGCGTCCCGCCCCTCTCCTGACTGGCAGGTCTGGGGGCGGGAACGAACGGAAGCAGGCCGCAAAAGCCGGGGACTCGAGTTATCGGTCGCGCCGGCCGCTGGGACTGCGGCGCGGCTGGCACTTGTGGTGCGCCGGGGACTTCAGCGCGGCCCGCGCTTTTACGGCGGCCGCGCTGAAGTCCCCGGCGCACCACAAGTGCCAGCCGCGCCGCAGTCCCAGCGGCCGGCGCGACCGATTCCTAGAAGTGTGCCTGCTTCAGCGAAGCTGAATGAGGCCATGGCACAAGCGCCGTAGCGCTGATGTCCCCCGGCGCACTACAACACCCAGCATGCTGCGGTGTGAGCGCCAAATGCACGGGGACACAGAGTACCTTGAGGAAGCAGGGCCATGTCCCTGATGTACTCCGCTCCATCCAGCATCTTCTCCAGGGGCTGTAGATGGAGCACGGTCTCAGTGCCTGGAGACCAGTAAATCCCACTTCACCCAGAGCCCTGTAAAAAGGGATGGGGAAGGAATCAGCATGTGGGCTCCTGCCGCCGTACCCGCAATGGGTACCTCAACCTTACAAACACCTCCGACATACAGTGGGGTGAGAAGGGAGCATGCTGGGAGCCCTGTATGGGCCCTCTTTTCTTCCATCCGACATAGTCAGCAGCTGCTGCTGACTAAAAACAATGGAGCTATGCGTGCGTGTCTGACCTCCTGCGCACAAAGCTAAAACTGAGGAATCCGTACTCCTACGGGAGGGTGTATAGCCAGAAGGGGAGGGGCCTTACACTTTTAAGTGTAGTTCTTTGTGCGGCCTCCAGAGGCAGTAGCTATACACCCACTGTCTGGGTCTCCCAATTAGGAGCGAAAAAGAAAGTACACAAAACAACACTGTGGCACTAGTGGGGTCAGCACCTAGGTGCTGCTTACCGCCCGCTTAACAGCGGGTGTGTGGTCGCCAGAATCCCCTGTCTGGGTCTCCCAGGGCTATGTCCGTTCTCCAGCTCAGACTGCGTGCAGGAATGGCTGCCGGCGTCCTGTGAAGAGGGGCGGGCCGTGGGCGTGCTGCAGACAAAGAGCGGGAAACTGGCGTCCCACTGTGCCCAGTGAGAGAGCTGGAGTATGTAAATAAGACTCCAGCCCTCGGCGCTGACTATTGTACAGCGTCTCTCCCCTTCCCTGACTGACAGGGCTGGGGGCGGGAACGAAACGTAACTAGGCCGCAGAAGCCGGGGACTAGATTTATAAGCGCTGCCGTCGTAAAAGCACGGTCGGCGCGAAGTCCCCGGCGCACCACAAGTCACAGCCGCGCCGCAGTCTCCGGGGGCGGCCGGCGCGGTAGTTCCCCACACATAAACTCACTCAGCTAAGCTGCAGTGAGTATAACCCAAGCGCGCAGCGCTACTGTCCCCGGCGCACTAGAACACCCAGCAACGCTGGAGTGTGTCTGTGCCTGTCTGTACGGGGACACAGAGTACCTGAATGTTGCAGGGCCTTGTCCCTGACGGTACCCAGCTCCGTATCCAGCAGGATCTCCGGGTCTGTGGATGGAGCCCGGCCTCAGAGCCTGGAGGCCGGTAAGATCCCACTTCACCAGAGCCCTCAGGGGGATGGGGAAGGAAAACAGCATGTGGGCTCCAGCCTCCGTACCCGCAATGGGTACCTCAACCTTAACAAACACCGCCAACAAGAGTGGGGTGAGAAGGGAGCATGCTGGGGGCCCTTTAGCATGGGCCCTCTTTTCTTCCATCCGATATAGTCAGCAGCTACTGCTGACTAAACAGTGGAGCTATGCGTGGATGTCTGACCTCCTTCGCACAAAGCTTGAAAACTGAGCAGCCCGTGATCCCACGGGGGGTGTATAGCCAGAAGGGGAGGGGCCTTACACTTTTTAGTGTAATGCTTTGTGTGGCCTCCGGAGGCAGTAGCTATACACCCAATCGTCTGGGTCTCCCAATGGAGCGCCGAAGAAAAAAAAATAAATAAATAAATAAAATTAAAATTCCACAAGTATTATTTTTGTTTACCCCATTCACTATATGGTAAAACTGACCTGGCAAAACGATTCCAAACGGCAGTACAAGTTTGCAAATATCAAACATGTTTAGCTTTATTTATTTTTTTTATGGCGTGAAAAATAATTTCAGAAATTTGGAAAAAAAAAAAAAAAGGGTTTTTTGATGCCACTTTGCGAGACCCATAAACGTTCTCATATTTCGGGATCTGGGGCTCAGTAACTGCTTATTTTTTCCACCCTGAGATGATATTTTAATTATGCCATTTTTGAGTAGATGTGATGTTTTGATCGCTTGTTATTGCATTATTGCAGTGACACAAAAAAATAAGATTTTGGGTACTCACTGTAAAATCTCTTCCTCGGAGTCTTCATTGGGGGACACAGGAAACCATGTGCTGTGTCCCCCAATGACGCGACAGAGAAAAAAAACCCGTAATATTGGTGTTTGGATTTTTTTCACTTTACAAAATCATTGTTACCGATCGGATTCATTTATTTTATATTTTGATAGATTGGGCATTTCTAAATGAGGTGATACCAAATATTTATATGAAATAAAAAAAATATATGTTTTTTAATGGGGCAGAAAATTAGGGTGATTTGAACTTGTAAAAAAAAAAACAAAAAAAAAAAAAAAGAAGGGAATTTTGTTTACTTACCGTAAATTCCTTTTCTTCTAGCTCCAATTGGGAGACCCAGACAATTGGGTGTATAGCTTCTGCCTCCGGAGGCCACACAAAGTATTACACTTTAAAAAGTGTAAAGCCCCTCCCCTTCTGCCTATACACCCCCCGTGCATCACGGGTTCCTCAGTTTTAGTGCAAAAGCAAGAAGGAGGAAAGCAAATAAATTGGTTTAAAGTAACTTCAATCCGAAGAAATTTCGGAGAACTGAAACCATTCAACATGAACAACATGTGTACACAAAGAACAACAGCCCGAAGGGAACAGGGCGGGTGCTGGGTCTCCCAATTGGAGCTAGAAGAAAAGGAATTTACGGAAAGTAAACAAAATTCCCTTCTTCTTTGTCGCTCCATTGGGAGACCCAGACAATTGGGACGTCCAAAAGCTGTCCCTGGGTGGGTAAAATAATACCTCGTAATAGAGCCGTAAAACGTCCCGTTCCTACAGGTGGGCAACCGCCGCCTGAAGGACTCGCCTACCTAGGCTGGCATCCGCCGAAGCATAGGTATGCACCTGATAGTGTTTGGTGAAAGTGTGCAGGCTCGACCAGGTAGCCGCCTGGCACACCTGCTGAGCCGTAGCCTGGTGCCGTAAAGCCCAGGACGCACCCACGGCTCTGGTAGAATGGGCCTTTAGCCCTGAGGGAACCGGAAGTCCAGAAGAACGGTAAGCTTCGAGAATTGGTTCCTTGATCCACCGAGCCAGGGTGGATTTGGAAGCCTGTGACCCCTTACGCTGACCAGCGACAAGGACAAAGAGTGCCTCCGAGCGGCGCAGGGGCGCCGTACGGGAAATGTAGATTCTGAGCGCTCTCACCAGATCTAACAAATGCAAATCCCTTTCACATTGATGAACTGGATGAGGACAAAAAGAAGGTAAGGAGATATCCTGATTGAGATGAAAGGTGGATACCACCTTAGGAAGGAATTCCGGAACCGGGCGCAGCACCACCTTATCCTGGTGAAACACCAGGAAAGGAGCCTTGCATGACAACGCTGCTAGCTCAGACACTCTCCGAAGTGATGTGACTGCTACTAGGAAGACCACCTTCTGCGAAAGGCGAGAAAGAGAAATATCCTTCAAAGGCTCAAAAGGTGCCTTCTGAAGGGCCATCAGAACCCTGTTCAGATCCCAGGGTTCTAACGGCCGTCTGTAAGGAGGGACGATGTGACAAACCCCCTGCAGGAACGTGCGTACCTGAGAAAGCCTGGCCAGACGCTTCTGAAAGAACACAGAGAGCGCTGAGACTTGTCCCTTAAGGGAGCCGAGCGACAAACCTTTTTCCAATCCTGATTGAAGAAAGGAAAGAAAAGTGGGCAATGCAAATGGCCAGGGAGAAAACCCCTGATCAGAGCACCAAGATAAGAATATCTTCCACGTCCTGTGGTAGATCTTGGCAGACGTTGGTTTCCTAGCCTGTCTCATAGTGGCAATGACCTCTTGAGATAACCCTGAAGACGCTAGGATCCAGGACTCAATGGCCACACAGTCAGGTTGAGGGCCGCAGAATTCAGATGGAAAAACGGCCCTTGAGACAGCAAGTCTGGACGGTCTGGTAGTGCCCACGGTTGGCCCACCGTGAGATGCCACAGATCCGGGTACCACGACCTCCTCGGCCAGTCTGGAGCGACGAGGATGGCGCGGCGGCAGTCGGCCCCTGATCTTGCGTAACACTCTGGGCAACAGTGCCAGAGGTGGAAACACATAAGGGAGTTGAAACTGCGACCAATCCTGAACTAAGGCGTCTGCCGCCAGAGCTCTGTGATCGTGAGATCGTGCCATGAATGCCGTGACCTTGTTGTTGTGCCGGGACGCCATTAGGTCGACGTCCGGCATCCCCCAGCGGCAACAGATCTCCTGAAACACGTCCGGGTGAAGGGACCATTCCCCTGCGTCCATGCCCTGGCGACTGAGAAAGTCTGCTTCCCAGTTTTCTACGCCCGGGATGTGAACTGCGGAGATGGTGGAGGCCGTGGCTTCCACCCACATCAAAATCCGCCGGACTTCCTGGAAGGCTTGCCGACTGCGTGTTCCGCCTTGGTGGTTGATGTAAGCCACCACTGTGGAGTTGTCCGACTGAATTCGGATCTGCTTGCCTTCCAGCCACTGCTGGAACGCTTTTAGGGCAAGATACACTGCCCTGATCTCCAGAACATTGATCTGAAGGGAGGACTCTTGCTGAGTCCACGTACCCTGAGCCCTGTGGTGGAGAAAGACCGCTCCCCACCCTGACAGACTCGCGTCCGTCGTGACCACCGCCCAGGATGGGGGTAGGAAGGATTTCCCCTTCGATAATGAAGTGGGAAGAAGCCACCACCGAAGGGAAGCTTTGGCTGCCTGAGAGAGGGAGACGTTCCTGTCGAGGGACGTCGACTTCCTGTCCCATTTGCATAGGATGTCCCATTGAAGAGGACGCAGGTGAAACTGCGCGAAAGGGACTGCCTCCATTGCTGCCACCATCTTCCCTAGGAAGTGCATGAGGCGCCTCAAGGGGTGTGACTGACCTTGAAGGAGAGATTGCACCCCCGTCTGTAGTGACCGCTGTTTGTTCAGCGGGAGCATCACCATCGCTGAGAGGGTATGAAACTCCATGCCAAGATATGTCAGCGATTGGGCCGGTGTCAGATTTGACTTTGGAAAATTGATGATGCACCCGAAACTCTGGAGAGTCTCCAGAGTAGCGTTGAGGCTGTGTTGGCATGCCTCTTGAGAGGGTGCCTTGACCAGCAGATCGTCTAAGTAAGGGATCACCGAGTGACCCTGAGAGTGGAGGACCGCAACTACTGTAGCCATGACCTTGGTGAAAACCCGTGGGGCTGTCGCCAGGCCGAACGGCAGTGCCGCGAACTGAAGGTGTTCGTCTCCTATGGCAAAGCGCAGAAAGCGCTGATGCTCTGGAGCAATCGGTACGTGGAGATAAGCATCTTTGATATCGATCGATGCAAGGAAATCTCCTTGGGACATTGAGGCGATGACGGAGCGGAGGGATTCCATCCGGAACCGCCTGGTCTTTACGTGTTTGTTGAGCAGTTTTAGGTCCAGGACAGGACGGAAAGACCCGTCCTTCTTTGGAACCACAAACAGGTTGGAGTAAAAACCGTGACCCTGTTGCTGAAGAGGAACAGGGATCACCACTCCTTCTGCCTTCAGAGTGCCCACCCGCCTGCAGAAGAGCATCGGCTCGCTCGGGAGGCGGAGATGTTCTGAAGAATCGAGTCGGAGGATGAGAGCTGAACTCTATCCTGTAACCGTGAGACAGAATGTCTCTCACACCAACGGTCTTTTACCTGTGGCAGCCAAATGTCGCAAAAGCGGGAAAGCCTGCCACCGACCGAGGATGCGGTGTGAGGAGGCCGTAAGTCATGAGGAAGCCGCCTTGGTAGCGGCACCTCCGGCGGTCTTTTTAGGACGTGACTTAGACCGCCATGAATCGGAGTTCCTCTGATCCTTCTGAGGCCTTTTGGACGAGGAGAATTGGGACCTGCCCGCACCCTGAAAGGACCGAAACCTCGACTGTCCCCTCCTCTGTTGGGGTATGTTTGGTTTGGCCTGGGGTAAGGATGTTTCCTTTCCCTTGGATTATTTGATGATTTCATCCAATCTCTCACCAAACAAACGGTCCGCCAGAAATTGGCAAACTGGTTAAGCACTTTTTGAAGCCGAATCTGCCTTCCATTCCCGTAACCACAAAGCCCTGCGTATTGCCACCGAATTGTCGGCTGCAACCGCCGTACGGCTCGCAGAGTCCATGACAGCATTAATAGCGTAGGACGCAAATGCCGACGTTTGAGAGGTTATGGACGCCACTTGCGGCGCAGACGTACGTGTGACTGCGTCAATTTGCGCTTGACCCGCTGAGATAGCTTGGAGTGCCCATACGGCTGCGAATGCTGGAGCAAAAGACACGCCGATAGCTTCATAGATGGATTTCAACCAGAGCTCCATCTGTCTGTCAGTGGCATCCTTGAGTGAAGCCCCATCTTCCACTGCAAGTATGGATCTAGCTGCCAGTCTGGAGATTGGAGGATCCACCTTGGGACACTGAGTCCAGCCCTTGACCACGTCAGGGGGGAAGGGATAACGTGTATCCTTAAGGCGCTTGGAAAAACGCTTATCTGGACAAGCTCGGTGTTTCTGGACTGCCTCTCTGAAGTCAGAGTGGTCCAGAAACATACTCGTTGTACGCTTGGGAAACCTGAAACGGAATTTCTCCTGCTGAGAAGCTGACTTCCACTGGAGGAGCTGAGGGAGAAATATCCAACATTTGATTGATGGACGCGATAAGATCATTCACTATGGCGTCCCCATCAGGAGTATCAAGGTTGAGAGCGGCCTCAGGATCAGAATCCTGATCAGCTACCTCCGCTTCATCATACAGAGAGTCCTCCCGCTGAGACCCTGAACAATGTGATGATGTCGAGGGAATTTCCCAGCGAGCTCGCTTAGGCGGTCTGGGGCTGCGGTCCGTGTCAGAGACCTCACCCTGGGATCTATGAGACACCCCGGGAGGACATTGTTGTTCCAACTGAGGGGGACCAGGGTGCAATGATTCCACAGTGCCCATGGTCTGAGATACCGGTCTGGACTGCAAGGCTTCTAGTATCTTAGCCATAGTCTCAGAAAGTCTATCAGTAAAAACTGCAAACTCCGACCCCGTCACCTGGACAGTGGTAGCAGGTGGTTCCCCCTGGGCCACCCTTAGCAGAGGCTCCGGCTGAGTAAGTGCCACAGGGGCCGAGCATTGCACACAATGAGGGTCAGTGGAACCTGCCGGTAGTATAGCCGTACATGCGGCGCAGGCAGCATAGTAAGCCTGTGCTTTGGCACCCTTGCTTCTTGTGGACGACATGCTGTTGTCTCCTCTGAGCAATCCAGGAGGGTATATAGCCAAAAATCAACCGTGCACCATACAGTGTAAAGTATAGCCTATAATCATATAATCTATAAGTACACTTCTGCACTAGTGGGGCCAGCACCTCAGGTGCTGCTTACCGCCCGCTCAAAGCGGTTGTGTGGTCACCAGAATCCCTGCCTGGGTCTCCCAGATCTTGTCTCCCCTCTCCAGCGTCAGAAGAGCTGACAGGAATGGCTGCCGGCGTCCTGAGGAGAGGAGGGGGCCGTGGGCGTGCCCTAGAAAGTGCGGGAATCTGGTGCCCCACTGTGCACAGTGAGGGGGGTTGAGTATGCAAAGCATGTTCCAGCCCTCAGTGCTGACGTCCTGTACAGCGTCCCGCCCTTCCCCTGACTGGCAGGCCTGGGGGCGGGAAAAGAGTGAGACTAGGCCGCAAAAGCCGGGGACTAAAGTTATAAGCGCGGCCGGCGTATAAGCGCGGTCGGCGCGGTAGTCCCCGGCGTACTAACACTCCCAGCCGCGCTGCAGTGTGAAATTGCAGCGCGCGGTCAGCGCGGTAGTCCCCAGTAAACTAACACACCCAGCCACGCTGCAGTGTGTGATGGCACAAGCGCGGTCAGCGCTGCGGTCCCCGGCGCACTAACACACCCAGCAATGCTGGAGTGTTTCTGTGCGCGGTCCCCACGGGGACACAGAGTACCTCAAAGTAGCAGGGCCTTGTCCCTGACGATACTCGGCTCCTTGTCCAGCAGAATCCCAGGAGCTGTGGATGGAGCACGGTCTCAGTGCCTGGAGACCGATTAGGATCCCACTTCACCCAGAGCCCTAAAGGGGATGGGGAAGGAAAACAGCATGTGGGCTCCAGCCTCAGTACCCGCAATGGATACCTCAACCTTAACAACACCGCCGACAAGAGTGGGGTGAGAAGGGAGCATGCTGGGGGCCCTGTTATGGGCCCTCTTTTCTTCCATCCGACATAGTCAGCAGCTGCTGCTGACTAAGCTGTGGAGCTATGCGTGGATGTCTGCCTCCTTCGCACAAAGTATGAAAACTGAGGAACCCGTGATGCACGGGGGGTGTATAGGCAGAAGGGGAGGGGCCTTACACTTTTAAGTGTAATACTTTGTGTGGCCTCCGGAGGCAGAAGCTATACACCCAATTGTCTGGGTCTCCCAATGGAGCGACAAAGAAAAACTTCTTAAAAGAATTATTCATCAGATGGCTCCTATGAATGTGGCTCGCAGCCGGCGTTCACAGGAGGATCGTCATCACAGACACAGGGGTCATCAGCTGACCCCCTGGCTGCCATAACAGCCCATCGGTGGTCCGGGATCACATGATGCGGGTGCCGATAAGCGAGATCTGTGACACGCTTTCTGTCAGCAAGTGTTCATTCAATGTTACTATCAGATTGTCAGCGGGATTTAACTGGTTAACCACCTGTGGCTGTTAGAGGCACTTTATTGGGTGATTAAATCAGCTGTCAACTGACAGGAAAGATGCGGGCTCGGCGTGTGAGCATGCAAAGGCAGGGGACACGGCCAATGACTTAACTATACATCATCGGTCGTGAAGGGGTTAAAGATTTCTGATTGGAGAACGCCCTGGGAGACACTGTTAGGACAGGCTGCCATATTGTGCCTTATATTCGGTCACACCTGGGAAGAATCTGATATTATACCAGAGAATAGCTGGATTGTAAATTCTCCAAGATAATCAGTGACGTTGCCCCAAACCAGAGCATCACTTCCGTGTAGGTCGCCATCACTGGACTGAGAAGACGTCCCCATGAGACACGCAGACAGGACACGCTTTCCCCCACAGACTCTCCAGTCACTCCCGTGGCATCCGGTGTAATCCGTGACTATGCATTCAGCCTTTATACACCACATTCAGCAAACTCAAGTGCGCACAATGCGCGACTGTGTGCACAATCCAGCAGAGAACTGAGCAGAAAGCCCCAAAAGTACCTTTCTCCAGAATGTCTTCTGCTCCATCTTCCCACTGATCTTCGTCTTCATACTCATCATCAACATCTGTGGAGAAAGAAAGCGCCTGGTCAGTCTCCAACAGGTACAGGTCAGGCTGCCGAGGCTGGAGGTGCAACTTCAGTCATACCGGCTTCATCCAGGATAAATCCCCCATGACTCGGTTTCTTTCTTGGACGGTCATCGTCGTCCTCTTCTTCCTCTTCATCGTACTCATCCTCGTCTTCTTCTACCTCTTCTTCCTCTGCCTCTTCGCCTTTCTCGCTTCCGGCTGGGCTAGCCCTCTCATCGACTTCCTGAAGGTGTAAAAGATAAGTATTGATGAGAAGACGTGAATGAACTGGCCACATCCTGATCTCTTATTTTTAGGTCTTATTTTTAATGTAAAACTGCATGAAGGCACCCAGGATTGTAAATGGGTCAGGCGTCTACTCACAAAAAATTATATGGGTATTACGGAGGGGTGGAGGGGACAATTAATGAGAGTTATATTTAAGTGATGTCAAAAGTGTAAAAATGAAAAAGGCAGTAAAAGAGTTAAAAGGGTTGTCTCATATCTTCAGATGCGCTCCTTAAGATGGACAGCTCTGGCGAGTGGCACGGCTGGTGGTCACAATCACGAGAAGGAGGGCAGGACCCTGGAGCGGCAGCCGCAGACTGAATGACATGACCACTGGTCCTGTGAATCTTAACCCCTTCACAAACCATGACACAAATATCCGTCATGGATTGTGTGAGGTTAATTCCCGCCCCCTGCCGTAGGAAGGCCGCGGCGATCCGCGCACATATCAGCTGACTTCAACAGCTGACATGTGTGCCTGCAAGTTATGGGTAGAATCGCTTTCCACCCGCAACTTTTAACCCCATACATCTCGCTGCCAAAATCTGACAGCGAGATATATGCGCGCAGCCATTACTTTTACTTATCGCCACCCCCACCGGAAGAAACGTGCGTGATCACGTGACTTCTGGTGGTTGCCATGGTAGCACAGGGTCATGTGATAACGCCTGTAGCTAACATGAATCACTTTCAATGTCGGCATAGTGCCAGCACGGAGAGTAAAGCAGCATATCTGCAGATCTCGGCTGTGTAGCTCAGATCTACATATATAGTAGAGTGATCGGATTGCTGATCCCTATAGCTCCCTAGGGGACTAGTAAAATAAAATAAAAGAAGGGAATTTTGTTTACTTACCGTAAATTCCTTTTCTTCTAGCTCCTATTGGGAGACCCAGACAATTGGGTGTATAGCTTCTGCCTCCGGAGGCCACACAAAGTATTACACTTTAAAAAGTGTAACCCCTCCCCTCTGCCTATACACCCTCCCGTGCATCACGGGCTCCTCAGTTTTGGTGCAAAAGCAGGAAGGAGGAAACTTATAAATTGGTCTAAGGTAAATTCAATCCGAAGGATGTTCGGAGAACTGAAAACCATGAGCCAAAAGAAACGATTCAACATGAACAACATGTGTACACAAAAGAACAAACAGCCCGAAGGGAACAGGGGCGGGTGCTGGGTCTCCCAATAGGAGCTAGAAGAAAAGGAATTTACGGTAAGTAAACAAAATTCCCTTCTTCTTTGTCGCTCCATTGGGAGACCCAGACAATTGGGACGTCCAAAAGCAGTCCCTGGGTGGGTAAAAGAATACCCCGATAAAAAGAGCCGACAACGGCCCCCTCTTACAGGTGGGCAACCGCCGCCTGAAGGACTCGCCTACCTAGGCTGGCATCTGCCGAAGCATAGGTATGCACTTGATAGTGTTTCGTGAAAGTGTGCAGACTAGACCACGTAGCTGCCTGACACACCTGCTGAGCCGTAGCCCGGTGCCGCAATGGCCAGGACGCACCCACGGCTCTGGTAGAATGGGCTTTCAGCCCTGAAGGAAGCGGAAGCCCAGAAGAGCGGTAGGCTTCGAGAATCGGTTCCTTGATCCACCGAGCCAAGGTTGACTTGGAAGCCTGCGAACCCTTACGCTGGCCAGCGACAAGGACAAAGAGCGCATCTGAACGACGCAGGGGCGCCGTGCGAGACACGTAGAACCGGAGTGCTCTCACCAGATCCAAAGAGTGCAAATCCTTTTCACATTGGTGAATTGGATTAGGGCAAAATGAAGGTAAAGAGATATCCTGATTGAGATGAAAAGGAGATACCACCTTAGGGAGAAATAACGGAACCGGACGCAGAACCACCTTATCCTGGTGAAACACCAGGAAGGGGGCTTTGCATGACAGCGCTGCTAGCTCAGACACTCTTCGGAGTGATGTAACTGCCACTAGAAAGGCCACCTTTTGCGAAAGACGTGATAAAGAGACATCCCGCAGCGGCTCGAAAGGTGGTTTCTGAAGAGCCATTAGCACCCTGTTAAGATCCCAGGGTTCCAGCGGACGCTTGTAAGGTGGGACTATGTGGCAAACTCCCTGCAGGAACGTGCGGACCTGCGGAAGCCTGGCTAGACGCTTTTGAAAAAATACGGAGAGCGCCGATACTTGGCCCTTGAGAGAGCCGAGTGACAAACCCTTGACCATTCCGGATTGGAGGAATGAAAGAAAAGTGGGTAAGGCAAACGGCCATGGAGAGAAACCGTTATCAGAGCACCAGGATAAGAAGATTTGCCAAGACCTGTAATAGATCTTGGCGGACGTTGGTTTCCTGGCCTGTCTCATAGTGGCAATGACATCCTGAGATAATCCTGAAGACGCTAGGAGCCAGGACTCAATGGCCACACAGTCAGGTTGAGGGCCACAGAATTCAGATGGAAAAATGGCCCTTGAGACAGCAAGTCTGGGCGGTCTGGAAGCGCCCACGGCTGACCCACCGTGAGATGCCACAGATCCGGGTACCACGATCGCCTCGGCCAGTCTGGAGCGACGAGAATGGCGCGACGGCAGTCGGACCTGATCTTGCGTAACACTCTGGGCAGCATCGCCAGAGGAGGAAACACATAAGGCAGTCGGAACTGCGACCAGTCCTGAACTAACGCGTCCACCGCCAGAGCTCTGTGATCCTGAGACCGTGCCATGAATGCCGGGACTTTGTTGTTGTGCCGTGACGCCATGAGATCGACATCCGGCGTTCCCCAGCGGCGACAGATCTCTCGAAACACTTCTGGGTGCAGAGACCATTCCCCCGCATCCATGCCCTGACGACTGAGAAAATCTGCTTCCCAGTTTTCTACGCCCGGGATGTGAACTGCGGAGATGGTGGAGGCTGTGGCTTCCACCCACTGCAGAATCCGCCGGACTTCCTGGAAGGCTTGACGACTGCGAGTGCCGCCTTGGTGGTTGATGTATGCAACGGCAGTGGCGTTGTCCGACTGGATACGGATCTGCCTGCCCTCCAGCCACCGCTGAAAAGCCAATAGGGCTAGATACACTGCCCTTATTTCCAGAACATTGATCTGAAGGGAAGACTATCGGAGTCCAGGTTCCCTGAGCCCTGTGGTGGAGAAAAACCGCTCCCCACCCTGACAGGCTCGCGTCCGTGGTGACCACAGCCCAGGTTGGGGGTAGGAAGGATTTTCCCTGCGATAGAGAATTGGGAAGGAGCCACCACTGAAGTGATGTCTTGGTTGCAAGGGAAAGAGAGACAGTCCTGTCGAGGGAAGCCGACCTCCTGTCCCATTTGCGGAGAATGTCCCATTGGAGCTGCCGTAGATGGAATTGCGCGAACGGCACTGCCTCCATCGCTGCCACCATCTTCCCCAGGAAGTGCATGAGGCGCCTTAAGGGGTGTGACTGATTCCGAAGAAGTGATTGCACCCCTGCCTGCAGAGAAAGCTGTTTGACCCGCGGTAGCTTGACTACCGCTGACTGTGTATGAAACTCCATCCCGAGGTAAGTCAGTGATTGGGTCGGTGTCAACTTGGATTTCGGGAAGTTGATGATCCACCCGAACTGCTGGAGAGTCGTCAGAGCGACTGTAAGGCTGTGTTGACACGCCACCCGAGAAGGGGCGCTGACTAGGAGATCGTCTAGGTAGGGAATCACCGAGTGGCCCCGAGAGTGTAGGACCGCCACGACGGATGCCATGACTTTGGTGAAAACCCGTGGGGCTGTCGCCAGGCCGAAAGGTAATGCCACGAACTGAAGGTGTTCGTCCCTGATGGCGAAACGCAAGAAGCGTTGATGTTCGGGTGCGATCGGCACGTGGAGATAAGCATCTTTGATGTCGATCGATGCTAGGAAGTCTCCTTGTGACATCGAGGCGATGACCGAGCGGAGAGATTCCATCCGAAACAGTCTGGTCCTCACGTGTCTGTTGAGCAGTTTGAGGTCCAGAACGGGACGGAATGATCCGTCCTTTTTTGGCACCACGAACAAGTTGGAGTAAAAGCCGCGACCACGTTCCTGAAGGGGAACGGGGGTCACAACTCCTTCTGTCTTCAGAGCGTCCACCGCCTGAAAAAGTGCGTCGGCCTGAGCGGGGGGTGGAGAGGTTCTGAAGAAACGAGCCGCAGGACGGGAGCTGAACTCTATCCTGTAACCGTGAGACAGAATGTCTCTCACCCATCGGTCTTGAAAATGTGGCCACCAGGCGTCCCCAAAGCGGGAGAGCCTGCCACCGACCGAGGATGCGGTTAGGGGATGCCGAGAGTCATGAGGAGGCCGCCTTGGAGGCAGTGCCTCCTGCGGCCTTTTGGGGGCGTGACTTGGACCGTCACGCATAGGAGTTCCTCTGGCCTTTCTCCTGCCTGCTGGACGAAGAGGATTGGGGCTTGGCGGAGGGACGAAAAGGACCGAAACCTCGATTGTATTTTCCGTTGTTGAGGTCTCTTAGGTCTGGACTGGGGTAAGGAGGAGTCCTTTCCCTTGGATTCCTTAATAATCTCATCCAATCGTTCGCCAAACAAGCGTTCGCCAGAAAACGGCAAACCGGTTAAGAACCTCTTGGAGGCCGAGTCTGCCTTCCATTCGCGCAGCCACATGGCCCTGCGGACTGCCACAGAGTTAGCGGATGCCACAGCTGTACGGCTAGCCGAGTCTAAGACTGCGTTCATGGCGTAGGAAGAAAAAGCTGACGCTTGAGAAGTCAAAGACGCAACTTGCGGAGCAGAATTACGTGTGACAGCATTAATCTCGGTCAGACAAGCCGAGATAGCTTGGAGTGCCCACACGGCTGCAAAGGCCGGGGCAAAAGACGCGCCCGTGGCCTCATAGATGGACTTCACCAGGAGCTCTATCTGCCTGTCAGTGGCATCCTTTAGCGATGCGCCATCTGCCACCGATACCACAGATCTAGCCGCCAATCTAGAGACTGGAGGATCCACCTTGGGACATTGAGCCCACCCCTTAACGACTTCAGCGGGGAAGGGGTAACGCGTGTCAGTGAGGCGCTTAGTAAAGCGCTTGTCCGGAACTGCTCTGGGCTTCTGGACAGCGTCTCTGAAGTTAGAGTGATCGAAGAACGCACTACGTGTACGTTTGGGGAACCGAAACTGGTGTTTCTCCTGCTGAGACGCCGACTCCTCCACAGTAGGAGGCGGAGGAGAGCGAACCAGCACCTGGATGATGGACGAGATAAGATCATTCACTAATGCGTCCCCCTCAGGTGTATCGAGGTTAAGGGCGACGTCAGGGTCAGAACCCTGAGCTGCGACGTCCGCCTCGTCCTCCAGAGAGTCCTCAAGCTGGGAACCCGAGCAGCGTGAAGAAGTCGGGGAAGATTCCCAGCGAGCCCGCTTAGCCTGTCTAGGACTGTGGTCCTGGCAGGAGTCCTCCGCGTGGGACCTAGGGCCCAACCTGGGGGCGCGCTGCGGCTCGGACCGAGAGGGGCCTGGAGGTGACGATCCAACAGGGGCCGGGGCCTGTGTAAGGACCGGTCTGGACTGCAAAGCTTCTAGCAGCTTGGCAGACCATTTGTCCATAGACTGAGCCATGGATTGTGAAAGTGACTCAGTTTCTCAGCAAAAAAGGAGAACTCTGTCCCTGCCGCCTGGACAGGGGGAGCAGGGGGGTCTACATGAGCCGAGGGGCCCACTAGTGACCGAGGCTCCGGCTGAGCAAGTGAAACAGGGGTCGAGCATTGCTCACAGTGAGGGTAGGTGGAACCCGCAGGTAACATAGCCCCACAAGAGGTACAGGCCGCAAAAAAACCCTGTGCCTTAACAGCTTTGTTCCTTGTGGACGACATGCTGTTGCCTCCTAGGAGAATGATCACTGAGGGTATATGGGCAAAAACAGGGTATACAGCCCGACCGAACAGAAGTATATATACATAAATACGTATCTATTCCGGCACCCTAGGGGGGACCAGCACCGGGTGACGGGTGTGGCTTACCGACCGCTAACAAGCGGAGTGTGAGCCTCCAGATTCCCAGTCTTAGGTTCCCCGGAGCTGCAGAGCTGTTCCTGAGAATCCTCCACCGGCAGAATGCCCAAAAAATGCCTGCCGGAGATCTCAGGGGAGGAGTGTGCGGCGCCAGGAAAGTGCGGGAGTCTGGGGTCCCCACAGTGATCAGTGAGGGGGGAGGAAACATGCAGGATGCTCCAGCCCTCACATCCGACGTCAGGTCGGCAGTCCCGCCCTTACCCCTGACAGGAAGGCCCGGGGGCGGGATTTTTGCGACTAGGCCGCGATGAAGCCGGGGACTAAATTTGAGACCGCGCCCAACAAGCAGGCACGGTCGGTCTTCTCAATTCAGCAGCTGCCGCAGCGTCCGGGAAGAAGGTGCGCTCCTGCACAGTCCCCAATGGGGACACAGAGTACCTTAGAGTTGCAGGGCCCGGTCCCTGAGGTTGAATAGACTCCGGTCCGGCAGATTCCCACAGGGGCTGCGGAGGGAGCACGGTCCCAGCAACTGGATCCCACAGGATCCCACTTCTCCCAGAGCCGCTAAGGGATGGTGAAGGAGACGGCATGAGGCTCCGGCCTTTGTACCCGCAATGGGTACTTCAACCTTAACCACACCGCCGACGTAGTGGGGTGAGAAGGGAACATGCTGGGGGCGCCGTGGGGGCCCTCTTTTCTTCCAACCGACATAACTAATATGAGAATGCATGAGTGGATGTGTGCCTCCTTCCACACAAAGCATAAAACTGAGGAGCCCGTGATCCACGGGAGGGTGTATAGGCAGAGGGGAGGGGTTACACTTTTTAAAGTGTAATACTTTGTGTGGCCTCCGGAGGCAGAAGCTATACACCCAATTGTCTGGGTCTCCCAATGGAGCGACAAAGAAAAGAAGGGAATTTTGTTTACTTACCGTAAATTCCTTTTCTTCTAGCTCCAATTGGGAGACCCAGACAATTGGGTTGTATAGCTATGCCTCCGAAGGCCACACAAAGCATTACACTAAAAGTGTAAAGCCCCTCCCCTTCTGCCTATACACCCCCCGTGCTCAAGGGCTCCTCAGTTTTGGTGCAAAAGCAAGAAGGAGGCTAAAAATTATAATTGGTTTAAAGTAAATTCAATCCGAAGGAATATCGGAGAACTGAAACCATTCAACATGAACAACATGTGTACACAAAAAACAGGGGCGGGTGCTGGGTCTCCCAATTGGAGCTAGAAGAAAAGGAATTTACGGTAAGTAAACAAAATTCCCTTCTTTGTCGCTCCATTGGGAGACCCAGACAATTGGGACGTCCAAAAGCAGTCCCTGGGTGGGTAAATAATACCTCAGAATAGAGCCGCAACCGGCTCCGTCCTACAGGTGGGCAACCGCCGCCTGAAGGACTCGCCTACCTAGGCTGGCATCTGCCGAAGCATAGGTATGCACCTGATAGTGTTTCGTGAAAGTGTGCAGGCTCGACCAGGTAGCCGCCTGACACACCTGCTGAGCCGTAGCCTGGTGCCGCAAAGCCCAGGACGCTCCCACGGCCCTGGTAGAATGGGCCTTCAGCCCTGAGGGAACCGGAAACCCGGAGGAACGATAAGCCTCGAGAATTGGTTCCTTGATCCAGCGAGCCAGGGTTGATTTGGAAGCTTGTGTCCCTTTACGCTGGCCAGCGACAAGGACAAAGAGTGCATCCGAGCGGCGCAGGGGCGCCGTACGAGAAATGTAGATTCTGAGTGCTCTCACAAGATCTAACAAGTGCAAATCCTTTTCACATTGGTGAACTGGATGAGGACAAAAAGAGGGTAAGGAGATATTCTGATTGAGATGAAAGGGGGATACCACCTTAGGGAGAAATTCCGGAACCGGACGCAGAACCACCTTGTCCTGGTGAAAAACCAGGAAAGGGGCTTTGCATGACAGCGCTGCTAGCTCAGACACTCTCCGAAGTGATGTGACTGCCACTAGGAAGACCACCTTCTGTGAAAGGCGTGAGAGAGAGACATCCCTCATTGGCTCGAACGGTGGTTTCTGAAGAACCATCAGCACCCTGTTCAGATCCCAGGGTTCTAACGGACGCTTGTAAGGAGGGACGATGTGACAAACCCCCTGCAGGAACGTGCGTACCTGTGGAAGTCTGGCTAGGCGCTTCTGAAAAAAGACAGAGAGCGCGGAGACTTGTCCCTTAAGAGAGCCCAGTGACAAACCCTTTTCTAATCCGGATTGAAGGAAGGACAGAAAAGTGGGCAAAGTAAACGGCCAGGGAGAAACACCCTGAGCAGAGCACCACGACAGGAATATTTTCCACGTCCTGTGGTAGATCTTGGCGAACGTTGGTTTCCTAGCCTGTCTCATGGTGGCAATGACCTCTTGAGATAATCCTGAAGACGCTAGGATCCAGGACTCAATGGCCACACAGTCAGGTTCAGGGCCGCAGAATTCAGATGGAAAAACGGCCCTTGAGACAGCAAGTCTGGTCGGTCTGGGAGTGCCCACGGTTGGCCGACCGTGAGATGCCACAGATCCGGGTACCACGACCTCCTCGGCCAGTCTGGAGCGACGAGGATGGCGCGACGGCAGTCGGCCCTGATCTTGCGTAACACTCTGGGCAACAGTGCCAGAGGAGGAAACACATAAGGGAGTTGAAACTGCGACCAATCCTGAACTAAGGCGTCTGCCGCCAGAGCTCTGTGATCTTGAGACCGTGCCATGAATGTCGGGACCTTGTTGTTGTGCCGGGACGCCATTAGGTCGACGTCCGGCATGCCCCAGCGGCAACAGATCTCCTGAAACACGTCCGGGTGAAGGGACCATTCCCCTGCGTCCATGCCCTGGCGACTGAGAAAGTCTGCTTCCCAGTTTTCCACGCCCGGGATGTGAACTGCGGATATGGTGGAGGCTGTGGCTTCCACCCACAGCAGAATCCGCCGAACTTCCTGGAAGGCTTGCCGACTGCGTGTCCCGCCTTGGTGGTTGATGTATGCCACCGCTGTGGAGTTGTCCGACTGAATTCGGATCTGCTTGCCTTCCAGCCACGGCTGGAACGCCTTTAGGGCAAGATACACTGCCCTTATCTCCAGAACATTGATCTGAAGGGAGGACTCTGTCTGAGTCCAAGTCCCCTGAGCCCTGTGGTGGAGAAAGACCGCTCCCCACCCTGACAGGCTCGCGTCCGTCGTGACCACAGCCCAGGATGGGGGCAGGAAGGATTTTCCCTTCGACAGAGAAGTGGGAAGAAGCCACCACTGAAGGGAAGCTTTGGCTGCCCGAGAAAGGGAGACGTTCCTGTCGAGGGACGTCGACTTCCTGTCCCATTTGCGGAGAATGTCCCATTGAAGTGGGCGCAGATGAAACTGCGCAAAAGGAACTGCCTCCATTGCTGCCACCATCTTCCCTAGGAAGTGCATGAGGCGCCTCAGGGGGTGTGACTGACCATGAAGGAGAGATTGCACCCCTGTCTGTAATGAACGCTGTTTGTTCAGCGGAAGCTTCACTATCGCTGAGAGAGTATGAAACTCCATGCCAAGATATGTCAGTGATTGGGCCGGTGTCAGATTTGACTTTGGAAAATTGATGATCCACCCGAAACTCTGGAGAGTTTCCAGAGCAATGTCCAGGCTGTGTTGGCATGCCACTTGAGAGGGTGCCTTGACAAGTAGATCGTCTAAGTAAGGGATCACTGAGTGTCCCTGAGAGTGTAGAATTGCCACCACTGTTGCCATGACCTTGGTGAAGACCCGTGGGGCTGTTGCCAGGCCAAAAGGTAGTGCCACGAACTGAAGGTGTTCGTCCCCTATGGCGAAACGCAGGAAGCGCTGATGCTCTGGTGCAATCGGTACGTGGAGATAAGCATCTTTGATGTCTATTGATGCCAGGAAATCTCCTTGGGACATGGAGGCGATGACGGAGCGAAGCGATTCCATCCGGAACCGCCTGGTTTTCACATGCTTGTTGAGCAGCTTTAGGTCCAGAACGGGACGGAAGGATCCGTCGTTTTTTGGCACCACGAACAAGTTGGAGTAAAAACCGTGACCCCGTTGCTGAAGAGGAACCGGGATCACCACTCCTTCCGCCTTCAGAGTGCCCACCGCCTGCATAAGAGCCTCGGCTCTGTCGGGGGGTGGAGATGTTCTGAAGAAACGAGTCGGAGGACGAGAGTTGAACTCTATCCTGTAACCGTGAGATAGAATGTCTCTCACCCATCGGTCTTTTACTTGTGGCAGCCAGGTGTCGCAAAAGCGGGAGAGCCTGCCACCGACCGAGGATACGGTTTGAGGGGGCCGAAAGTCATGAGGAGGCCGCTTTAGGAGCGGTTCCTCCGGCGGTCTTTTTAGGACGTGACTTAGACCGCCATGCATCGGAGTTCCTCTGATCTTTCTGAGGCCTTTTGGACGAGGAAAATTGAGATCTGCCCGCGGTCCGAAAGGACCGAAACCTCGATTGTACCTTCCGTGGTTGAGGTCTGTTTGGTTTGGACTGGGGTAAGGATGAATCCTTTCCCTTGGATTGTTTAATGATTTCATCCAATCGCTCACCAAACAAGCGGTCGCCAGCCAATGGTAAACCGGTTAAGAACTTTTTGGAAGCAGAATCTGCCTTCCATTCACGTAGCCACATGGCCCTGCGGAGTACCACCGAGTTGGCGGATGCCACCGCCGTACGGCTCGCAGAGTCCAGGATAGCATTAATGGCGTAGAACGCAAACGCCGACGCCTGATTGGTGAAGGACACCACTTGCGGGGCAGATGTACGTGTTACAGCATTAATCTGCGCCTGACAAGCTGAGATAGCTTGGAGTGCCCATACGGCTGCGAATGCTGGAGCAAAAGACGCGCCGATAGCTTCATAGATGGATTTCAACCATAGTTCCATCTGTCTGTCAGTGGCATCTTTGAGTGAAGCCCCATCTTCCACTGCAACTATGGATCTAGCCGCCAGTCTGGAGATTGGAGGATCCACCTTAGGACACTGAGTCCAGCCCTTGACAACCTCGGGGGGGGGAAGGGATAACGTGTGTCCTTAAGGCGCTTGGAAAAACGCTTGTCTGGACAGTCTCGGTTTTTCTGGATTGCCTCTCTGAAGTCAGAGTGATCCAGAAACATATTTAATGTACGCTTTGGAAACCTGAAACGGAATTTCTCCTGAGAAGCAGACTCCTCAATTGGAGGAGCTGGGGGAGAAATATCCAACACCTGATTGATGGTCGCTATTCCTGATCTGATACCTCCGCTTCATCCTCCAGAGAGTCCCCCTGCTGGAACCCTGAACAGTGTGATGAAGTGGAGGGAATTTCCCAGCGACCCCGCTTGGGCGGCCGGGGACTGCGGTCCGTGTCAGAAACCTCACTCTGGAACCTGTGGGTTACCCCCGGGGCACATTGCTGTTCCAATCGAGGGGGACCTGGGGTCAAGGATTGGACAGTGTCTGGGGCCTGAATCACCGGTCTGGACTGCAATGCTTCCAGTATTTTAGCAGACCATTTATCCATAGTCTCAGACAGTTTGTCAGCAAAGGCTGCAAACTCCGTCCCTGTCACCTGGACAGTGGTAGCAGGTGGATCCACCTGGGCCACCTGCAGCAGAGGCTCCGGCTGAGCAAGTGCCCCAGGGGCCGAGCATTGCACACAATGAGGGTCAGTGGAACCTGCCGGTAGTACAGCTGTACATGAGGTACAGTTTGCAAAGTACGTCTGTGCTTTGGCACCCGTGCTTTTTGCAGATGACATGTTGTCTCCTCTGAGAACAACCAGGAGGGTATATAGCCAAAAATCAAGCAGAGCGACCGCACAGTGCAATGTATAGCCTATAAGCCTATATATATATATATATATATATATATATATACACACACTTCGGTACTCAGTGGGGCCAGCACCACAGGTGCTGCTTACCGACCGCTCAGAGCGGTTGTGTGGTCACCAGATTCCCTGCCTGGGTCTCCCTGTGTTGTCTCTCCTCTCCAGCGTCTGAATCGCCGACAGGAATGGCTGCCGGCGTTCTGTGGGAAGGAGGAGACCGTGGGCGTGCCCAAGAAAAGTGCGGGAATCCAGTGCCCCACTGTACTGATTGAGGAGGGCGGAGGATACTAATGTATGCTCCAGCCCTCCTCTGACGATCCGTGCAGCGTCCCGCCCCTCCCCTGACTGGCAGGCCTGTGGGCGGGAAAGAACGACACTAGGCCGCAGAAGCCGGGGACTAAAGTTATAAGCGCGGCCGGCAATAAGCGCGGCCGCGCGGTGGTCCCCCAGCACTAACACCTCCAGCAGTGCCGGAAAGTGTCTGGCACTAATGTCCGGCGCACTAACACACCCAGCCGTGCTGGAAAGTGTCTGGCCCAAGCGCTCCATGCCCGGCGCACTAACAGACCCAGCAGTGCTGGAAAGTGTCTGGCACAAGCACTCAATGTCCGGCGCACTAACACACCCAGCAGAGCTGGAAGTGTGTGGCACAAACGCTCCATGTCTGGCGCACTAACACACCCAGCAGAGCTGGAAAGTGTCTGGCACAAGCGCTCCATGCCCGGCGCACTAACACACCCAGCAGTGCTGTAATGTGTATGGCACCAGCGCTGCGCGGTCCCCACGGGGACACAGAGTACCTCAAAGTAGCAGGGCCTTGTCCCTGACGATACTCGGCTCCTTGTCCAGCAGAATCCCAGGGGCTGTGGATGGAGGCCGGTCCCAGTGCCTGGAGACCGATTAGGATCCCACTTCACCCAGAGCCCTAAAGGGGATGGGGAAGGAAAACAGCATGTGGGCTCCAGCCTCCGTACCCGCAATGGATACCTCAACCTTAACAACACCGCCGACAAGAGTGGGGTGAGAAGGGAGCATGCTGGGGGCCCTGTTATGGCCCTCTTTTCTTCCATCCGACATAGTCAGCAGCTGCTGCTGACTAAGCTGTGGAGCTATGCGTGGATGTCTGCCTCCTTCGCACAAAGCAATGAAACTGAGGAGCCCGTGAGCACGGGGGGTGTATAGGCAGAAGGGGAGGGGCTTTACACTTTTAGTGTAATGCTTTGTGTGGCCTCCGGAGGCATAGCTATACACCCAATTGTCTGGGTCTCCCAATGGAGCGACAAAGAAAAAAGTTTTAACAAATAATAAAAAAAAAACTCCTAAAAGTTCAAATCACCCCCCTTTTGCCCCATTGAAAATTAAAGTGTAAATAAAAAATATACACATATTTGGTATCGCTGCATTCAGAAATGCCCGATCTATCAAAATGTAAAATCAATTAATCTGATTGGCAAACGGCGTAGCGGCAAAAAAATTCCAAACGGCACAATTCAGTTTTTTTGGTTGCCGCAAGTTTTGCGCAAAATGCCATAACAGGCGATCAAAACGTAGCATCAGCGCAAATATGGTACCATTAGAAACGTCAGCTCGAGACGCAAAAAATAAGCCGTCACCGAGCCATAGATCCAGAAAAATGAAAATGCTGCGGGTTTCGGAAAACTGCGCAAAACATGCGCCACTTTTTTGGACACGCTTGTGAATTTTTTTAACCCCTTAGATACAAGTAAAACTATACATGTTTGGTGTCTACAAACTCGCACCGACCTCAGGCATCACAATGACACATCGGTTTTACTATATAGTGAACACGGTGAATAAAATATCCCAAAAACTATTGTACGATCACACTTTTTTTTGCAGTTTTTCCGCACTTGGAATTTTTTTTGCTGGTTTCCAGTATACTATATAGTAAAACTTATTGTTTCATTTAAAAGTACAACTCTTCCCGCAAAAATAAGCCCTTACATGGCAAAATTGACGGAAAAATAAAAAAAAAAAGTTACGGCTCCCGGAAGAAGGGGAGCAAAAAAAAAAAAACGAAAAACGCCCTGGGAGCTGAAAGGGTTAAAGCACATGTCCGGTGTCCTGCAGAGAATCCTACCGATGGTGCAGTGACCTGTTTGACACGTAGGGATGATCCAAATGAGGGGACCCCCCACCCCCACACACAATCTGACATAAGCACCCGGCTGACAACTCACCTCCACATCCTCCACCTCTTCAGCCTCGCTGCTCCTATCGCTCTCCTCCTCGGAGAAGTTACTGTCCTCGCTGTCTGACATTGCAATGTGTTACGTGCTGTGAAAGGAAACAAATGACACCGGCATGAAGAGACGCCGAACAGCTCAGCTAAGGCTCCACACTCAGTCCATACGACTAGAACCAGTAAGGCAGAGAGCGGGGGGGTGAAAGCATGAAAGCCCCTGCATTCTGGGAGGAGAGGCTGATGATTTCTGGGGAAGAGGGGGGAGGTTGCAGTTTTTTCTTTTTTTACGCAGTGGAAAACATGGACGGTACAACATGTCACAGGCTGTACAGAGGAGCAAACAGTATGAGGAAGAGCAGTGATATCATGCAAGATGCTGGGGGGAGGGGAAGTGTGGTACAACATATGGTGATACAACAATTTGTGCAGTACAGTAGATAGCAGCACAGTGACACAGGGGGAGCAGTACAGTGTATAGCAGCACGGTGACACAGGGGGAGCAGTACAGTGTATAGCAGCACGGTGACACAGGGGGAGCAGTACAGTATATAGCAGCACGGTGACACAGGGGGAGCAGTACAGTGTATAGCAGCATGGTGACACAGGGGGAGCAGTACAGTGTATAGTAGCACGGTGACACAGGGGGAGCAGTACAGCGTATAGCAGCACGGTGACACAGGGGGAGCAGTACAGTGTATAACAGCACGGTGACACAGGGGGAGCAGTACAGCGTATAGCAGCACGGTGACACAGGGGGAGCAGTACAGCGTATAGCAGCACGGTGACACAGGGGGAGCAGTACAGCGTATAGCAGCACGGTGACACAGGGGGGGCAGTACAGCGTATAGCAGCACGGTGACACAGGGGGAGCAGTACAGTGTATAACAGCACGGTGACACAGGGGGAGCAGTACAGCGTATAGCAGCACGGTGACACAGGGGGAGCAGTACAGTGTATAGCAGCACGGTGACAGGGGGAGCAGTACAGCGTATAGCAGCACGGTGACACGGGGAGCAGTACAGCGTATAGAAGCACGGTGAAACAGGGGGAGCAGTACACAGTGTATAGAAGCACGGTGACACAGGGGGAGCAGTACAGTGTATAGCAGCACGGTGACACAGGGGGAGCAGTACAGTGTATAGCAGCACGGTGACACAGGGGGAGCAGTACAGTGTACAGCAGCACGGTGACACAGGGGGAGCAGTAATTTATAGCAGCACGGTGACACAGGGGGAGCAGTACAGTGACACAGGGGGAGCAGTACAGTGTATAGCAGCACGGTGACACAGGGGGAGCAGTACAGTGTATAGCAGCACGGTGACACAGGGGGAGCAGTACAGTGTATAGCAGCACGGTGACACAGGGGGAGCAGTACAGTGTATAGCAGCGCAGTGACAGGGGGAGCAGTACAGTGTATAGCAGCGCAGTGACAGGGGGAGCAGTACAGTGTATAGCAGCACGGTGACACAGGGGGAGCAGTACAGTGTATAGCAGCACGGTGACACAGGGGGAGCAGTACAGTGTATAGCAGCACGGTGACACAGGGGGAGCAGTACAGTGTATAGCAGCACGGTGACACAGGGGGAGCAGTACAGTGTATAGCAGCACGGTGACACAGGGGGAGCAGTACAGTGTATAGCAGCGCAGTGACAGGGGGAGCAGTACAGTGTATAGCAGCACGGTGACAGGGGGAGCAGTACACAGTGTATAGAAGCACGGTGACACAGGGGGAGCAGTACACAGTGTATAGCAGCACGGTAACACAGGGGGAGCAGTACAGTGTATAGCAGCACGGTGACACAGGGGGAGCAGTACAGTATATAGCAGCACGGTGACACAGGGGGAGCAGTACACAGTGTATAGAAGCACGGTGACACAGGGGGAGCAGTACAGTGTATAGCAGCGCAGTGACAGGGGGAGCAGTACAGTGTATAGCAGCGCAGTGACAGGGGGAGCAGTACAGTGTATAGCAGCACGGTGACAGGGGGAGCAGTACAGTGTATAGAAGCACGGTGACACAGGGGGAGCAGTACACAGTGTATAGAAGCACGGTGACACAGGGGGAGCAGTACACAGTGTATAGCAGCACGGTGACACAGGGGGAGCAGTACACAGTGTATAGCAGCACGGTGACACAGGGGGAGCAGTACAGTGTATAGCAGCACGGTGACACAGGGGGAGCAGTACAGTGTATAGCAGCACGGTGACAGGGGGAGCAGTACAGTGTATAGCAGCACGGTGACACAGGGGGAGCAGTAGTGTATAGCAGCACGGTGACACAGGGGGAGCAGTACAGTGACACAGGGGGAGCAGTACAGTGTATAGCAGCACGGTGACACAGGGGGAGCAGTACAGTGTATAGCAGCACGGTGACACAGGGGGAGAAGTACAGTGTATAGCAGCACGGTGACACAGGGGGAGCAGTACAGTGCATAGCAGCACGGTGACACAGGGGGAGCAGTACAGTGTATAGCAGCACGGTGACACAGGGGGAGCAGTACAGTGTATAGCAGCACGGTGACACAGGGGGAGCAGTACAGTGTATAGCAGCGCAGTGACGGGGAGCAGTATAGTGTATAGCAGCGCAGTGACAGGGGGAGCAGTACAGTATAGCAGCGCAGTGACAGGGGGAGCAGTACAGTGTATAGCAGCGCAGTGACAGGGGGAGCAGTACAGTGTATAGCAGCGCAGTGACAGGGGGAGCAGTACAGTGTATAGCAGCGCAGTGACAGGGGGAGCAGTACAGTGTATAGCAGCGCAGTGACAGGGGGAGCAGTACAGTGTATAGCAGCGCAGTGACAGGGGGAGCAGTACAGTATATAGCAGCGCAGTGACAGGGGGAGCAGTACAGTGTATAGCAGCGCAGTGACAGGGGGAGCAGTACAGTGTATAGCAGCGCAGTGACAGGGGGAGCAGTACAGTGTATAGCAGCGCAGTGACAGGGGGAGCAGTACAGTGTATAGCAGCGCAGTGACAGGGGGAGCAGTACAGTGTATAGCAGCGCAGTGACAGGGGGAGCAGTACAGTGTATAGCAGCGCAGTGACAGGGGGAGCAGTACAGTGTATAGCAGCGCAGTGACAGGGGGAGCAGTACAGTGTATGGCAGCGCAGTGACGGGGAGCAGTACAGTGTATAGCAGCGCAGTGACAGGGGGAGCAGTACAGTGTATAGCAGCGCAGTGACGGGGAGCAGTACAGTGTATAGCAGCGCAGTGACAGGGGGAGCAGTACAGTGTATAGCAGCGCAGTGACAGGGGGAGCAGTACAGTATAGCAGCGCAGTGACAGGGGGAGCAGTACAGTGTATAGCAGCGCAGTGACAGGGGGAGCAGTACAGTGTATAGCAGCGCAGTGACGGGGAGCAGTACAGTGTATAGCAGCGCAGTGACAGGGGGAGCAGTACAGTGTATAGTAGCACGGTGACACAGGGGGAGCAGTACAGTGTATAGCAGCACGGTGACAGGGGGAGCAGTACAGCGTATAGCAGCACGGTGACACGGGGAGCAGTACAGCGTATAGAAGCACGGTGAAACAGGGGGAGCAGTACACAGTGTATAGAAGCACGGTGACACAGGGGGAGCAGTACACAGTGTATAGAAGCACGGTGACACAGGGGGAGCAGTACAGTGTATAGCAGCACGGTGACACAGGGGGAGCAGTACAGTGTACAGCAGCACGGTGACACAGGGGGAGCAGTAATTTATAGCAGCACGGTGACACAGGGGGAGCAGTACAGTGACACAGGGGGAGCAGTACAGTGTATAGCAGCACGGTGACACAGGGGGAGCAGTACAGTGTATAGCAGCACGGTGACACAGGGGGAGCAGTACAGTGTATAGCAGCACGGTGACACAGGGGGAGCAGTACAGTGTATAGCAGCACGGTGACACAGGGGGAGCAGTACAGTGTATAGCAGCGCAGTGACAGGGGGAGCAGTACAGTGTATAGCAGCGCAGTGACAGGGGGAGCAGTACAGTGTATAGCAGCGCAGTGACAGGGGGAGCAGTACAGTGTATAGCAGCACGGTGACACAGGGGGAGCAGTACAGTGTATAGCAGCACGGTGACACAGGGGGAGCAGTACAGTGTATAGCAGCACGGTGACACAGGGGGAGCAGTACAGTGTATAGCAGCACGGTGACACAGGGGGAGCAGTACAGTGTATAGCAGCACGGTGACACAGGGGGAGCAGTACAGTGTATAGCAGCACGGTGACACAGGGGGAGCAGTACAGTGTATAGCAGCGCAGTGACAGGGGGAGCAGTACAGTGTATAGCAGCGCGGTGACAGGGGGAGCAGTACAGTGTATAGCAGCACGGTGACAGGGGGAGCAGTACAGTGTATAGAAGCACGGTGACACAGGGGGAGCAGTACAGTGTACAGCAGCACGGTGACACAGGGGGAGCAGTAATTTATAGCAGCACGGTGACACAGGGGGAGCAGTACAGTGACACAGGGGGAGCAGTACAGTGTATAGCAGCACGGTGACACAGGGGGAGCAGTACAGTGTATAGCAGCACGGTGACACAGGGGGAGCAGTACAGTGTATAGCAGCACGGTGACACAGGGGGAGCAGTACAGTGTATAGCAGCACGGTGACACAGGGGGAGCAGTACAGTGTATAGCAGCACGGTGACACAGGGGGAGCAGTACAGTGTATAGCAGCGCAGTGACAGGGGGAGCAGTACAGTGTATAGCAGCACGGTGACACAGGGGGAGCAGTACAGTGTATAGCAGCACGGTGACACAGGGGGAGCAGTACAGTGTATAGCAGCACGGTGACACAGGGGGAGCAGTACAGTGTATAGCAGCACGGTGACACAGGGGGAGCAGTACAGTGTATAGCAGCGCAGTGACAGGGGGAGCAGTACAGTGTATAGCAGCGCAGTGACAGGGGGAGCAGTACAGTGTATAGCAGCGCAGTGACAGGGGGAGCAGTACAGTGTATAGCAGCACGGTGACACAGGGGGAGCAGTACAGTGTATAGCAGCACGGTGACACAGGGGGAGCAGTACAGTGTATAGCAGCACGGTGACACAGGGGGAGCAGTACAGTGTATAGCAGCACGGTGACACAGGGGGAGCAGTACAGTGTATAGCAGCACGGTGACACAGGGGGAGCAGTACAGTGTATAGCAGCACGGTGACACAGGGGGAGCAGTACAGTGTATAGCAGCGCAGTGACAGGGGGAGCAGTACAGTGTATAGCAGCGCGGTGACAGGGGGAGCAGTACAGTGTATAGCAGCACGGTGACAGGGGGAGCAGTACAGTGTATAGAAGCACGGTGACACAGGGGGAGCAGTACAGTGTACAGCAGCACGGTGACACAGGGGGAGCAGTAATTTATAGCAGCACGGTGACACAGGGGGAGCAGTACAGTGACACAGGGGGAGCAGTACAGTGTATAGCAGCACGGTGACACAGGGGGAGCAGTACAGTGTATAGCAGCACGGTGACACAGGGGGAGCAGTACAGTGTATAGCAGCACGGTGACACAGGGGGAGCAGTACAGTGTATAGCAGCACGGTGACACAGGGGGAGCAGTACAGTGTATAGCAGCGCAGTGACAGGGGGAGCAGTACAGTGTATAGCAGCACGGTGACACAGGGGGAGCAGTACAGTGTGTAGCAGCACGGTGACACAGGGGGAGCAGTACAGTGTGTAGCAGCACGGTGACACAGGGGGAGCAGTACAGTGTATAGCAGCACGGTGACACAGGGGGAGCAGTACAGTGTATAGCAGCGCAGTGACAGGGGGAGCAGTACAGTGTATAGCAGCACGGTGACAGGGGGAGCAGTACAGTGTATAGAAGCACGGTGACACAGGGGGAGCAGTACACAGTGTATAGAAGCACGGTGACACAGGGGGAGCAGTACACAGTGTATAGCAGCACGGTGACACAGGGGGAGCAGTACACAGTGTATAGCAGCACGGTGACATAGGGGGAGCAGTACAGTGTATAGCAGCACGGTGACACAGGGGGAGCAGTACAGTATATAGCAGCACGGTGACACAGGGGGAGCAGTACACAGTGTATAGAAGCACGGTGACACAGGGGGAGCAGTACAGTGTATAGCAGCGCAGTGACAGGGGGAGCAGTACAGTGTATAGCAGCGCAGTGACAGGGGGAGCAGTACAGTGTATAGCAGCACGGTGACAGGGGGAGCAGTACAGTATATAGCAGCACGGTGACACAGGGGGAGCAGTACACAGTGTATAGAAGCACGGTGACACAGGGGGAGCAGTACAGTGTATAGCAGCGCAGTGACAGGGGGAGCAGTACAGTGTATAGCAGCGCAGTGACAGGGGGAGCAGTACAGTGTATAGCAGCACGGTGACAGGGGGAGCAGTACAGTGTATAGAAGCACGGTGACACAGGGGGAGCAGTACACAGTGTATAGCAGCACGGTGACACAGGGGGAGCAGTACAGTGTATAGCAGCACGGTGACACAGGGGGAGCAGTACAGTGTATAGCAGCACGGTGACACAGGGGGAGCAGTACAGTGTATAGCAGCACGGTGACACAGGGGGAGCAGTACAGTGTATAGCAGCACGGTGACACAGGGGGAGCAGTAGTGTATAGCAGCACGGTGACACAGGGGGAGCAGTACAGTGACACAGGGGGAGCAGTACAGTGTATAGCAGCACGGTGACACAGGGGGAGCAGTACAGTGTATAGCAGCACGGTGACACAGGGGGAGCAGTACAGTGTATAGCAGCACGGTGACACAGGGGGAGCAGTACAGTGCATAGCAGCACGGTGACACAGGGGGAGCAGTACAGTGCATAGCAGCACGGTGACACAGGGGGAGCAGTACAGTGTATAGCAGCACGGTGACACAGGGGGAGCAGTACAGTGTATAGCAGCACGGTGACACAGGGGGAGCAGTACAGTGTATAGCAGCGCAGTGACAGGGGGAGCAGTACAGTGTATAGCAGCGCAGTGACAGGGGGAGCAGTACAGTGTATAGCAGCGCAGTGACAGGGGGAGCAGTACAGTGTATAGCAGCGCAGTGACAGGGGGAGCAGTACAGTGTATAGCAGCGCAGTGACAGGGGGAGCAGTACAGTGTATAGCAGCGCAGTGACAGGGGGAGCAGTACAGTGTATAGCAGCGCAGTGACAGGGGGAGCAGTACAGTGTATAGCAGCGCAGTGACAGGGGGAGCAGTACAGTGTATAGCAGCGCAGTGACAGGGGGAGCAGTACAGTGTATAGCAGCGCAGTGACAGGGGGAGCAGTACAGTGTATAGCAGCGCAGTGACAGGGGGAACAGTACAGTGTATAGCAGCGCAGTGACAGGGGGAGCAGTACAGTGTATAGCAGCGCAGTGACAGGGGGAGCAGTACAGTGTATAGCAGCGCAGTGACAGGGGGAGCAGTACAGTGTATAGCAGCGCAGTGACAGGGGGAGCAGTACAGTGTATAGCAGCGCAGTGACAGGGGGAGCAGTACAGTGTATAGCAGCGCAGTGACAGGGGGAGCAGTACAGTGTATAGCAGCGCAGTGACAGGGGGAGCAGTACAGTGTATAGCAGCGCAGTGACAGGGGGAGCAGTACAGTGTATAGCAGCGCAGTGACAGGGGGAGCAGTACAGTGTATAGCAGCGCAGTGACAGGGGGAGCAGTACAGTGTATAGCAGCGCAGTGACAGGGGGAGCAGTACAGTGTATAGCAGCGCAGTGACAGGGGGAGCAGTACAGTGTATAGCAGCGCAGTGACGGGGAGCAGTACAGTGTATAGCAGCGCAGTGACAGGGGGAGCAGTACAGTGTATAGCAGCGCAGTGACAGGGGGAGCAGTACAGTGTATAGCAGCGCAGTGACAGGGGGAGCAGTACAGTGTATAGCAGCGCAGTGACAGGGGGAGCAGTACAGTGTATAGCAGCGCAGTGACAGGGGGAGCAGTACAGTGTATAGCAGCGCAGTGACAGGGGGAGCAGTACAGTGTATAGCAGCGCAGTGACAGGGGGAGCAGTACAGTGTATAGCAGCGCAGTGACGGGGAGCAGTACAGTGTATAGCAGCGCAGTGACAGGGGGAGCAGTACAGTGTATAGCAGCGCAGTGACGGGGAGCAGTACAGTGTATAGCAGCGCAGTGACAGGGGGAGCAGTACAGTGTATAGCAGCGTAGTGACAGGGGGAGCAGTACAGTGTATAGCAGCGCAGTGACAGGGGGAGCAGTACAGTATAGCAGCGCAGTGACAGGGGGAGCAGCACAGTGTATAGCAGCACAGTGACAGGGGGAGCAGTACAGTGTATAGCAGCGTAGTGACAGGGGGAGCAGTACAGTGTATAGCAGCGCAGTGACAGGGGGAGCAGTACAGTGTATAGCAGCGCAGTGACAGGGGGAGCAGTACAGTATAGCAGCGCAGTGACAGGGGGAGCAGCACAGTATAGCAGCGCAGTGACAGGGGGAGCAGCACAGTATAGCAGCGCAGTGACAGGGGGAGCAGTACAGTGTATAGCAGCGCAGTGACAGGGGGAGCAGTACAGTATAGCAGCGCAGTGACAGGGGGAGCAGTACAGTGTATAGCAGCGCAGTGACAGGGGGAGCAGTACAGTGTATAGCAGCGCAGTGACAGGGGGAGCAGTACAGTATAGCAGCACAGTGACAGGGGGAGCAGTACAGTGTATAGCAGCGCAGTGACAGGGGGAGCAGTACAGTGTATAGCAGCGCAGTGACAGGGGGAGCAGTACAGTGTATAGCAGCGCAGTGACAGGGGGAGCAGTACAGTGTATAGCAGCGCAGTGACAGGGGGAGCAGTACAGTGTATAGCAGCGCAGTGACAGGGGGAGCAGTACAGTATAGCAGCGCAGTGACAGGGGGAGCAGTACAGTGTATAGCAGCGCAGTGACAGGGGGAGCAGTACAGTGTATAGCAGCGCAGTGACAGGGGGAGCAGTACAGTATAGCAGCGCAGTGACAGGGGGAGCAGTACAGTGTATAGCAGCGCAGTGACAGGGGGAGCAGTACAGTGTATAGCAGCGCAGTGACAGGGGGAGCAGTACAGTGTATAGCAGCGCAGTGACAGGGGGAGCAGTACAGTATAGCAGCACAGTGACAGGGGGAGCAGTACAGTGTATAGCAGCGCAGTGACAGGGGGAGCAGCACAGTATAGCAGCGCAGTGACAGGGGGAGCAGTACAGTGTATAGCAGCGCAGTGACAGGGGGAGCAGCACAGTATAGCAGCGCAGTGACAGGGGGAGCAGTACAGTGTATAGCAGCGCAGTGACAGGGGGAGCAGTACAGTATAGCAGCACAGTGACAGGGGGAGCAGTACAGTGTATAGCAGCGCAGTGACGGGGAGCAGTACAGTGTATAGCAGCGCAGTGACGGGGAGCAGTACAGTGTATAGCAGCGCAGTGACAGGGGGAGCAGTACAGTATAGCAGCACAGTGACAGGGGGAGCAGTACAGTGTATAGCAGCGCAGTGACAGGGGGAGCAGCACAGTATAGCGCACCCCCCTATAATACACCTATAATACTGCTATCCGCCGCCTCCGTCATCAGAACAGTATACAGCAGTGAGGACACGTGACCAGGGAGCAGTACACAGCTGAGGACTCGTCACACATGGAGATTCGCCTGGTGAGGCCCTGCAGAGCGGCTGCAGTAGATGGCAGTCCGGTTAGAGGCACACAGAGCACGTACACTCTCGGTTCCTGGCCCGGTACATTACCACAGACCGCCATACTCCCGCACACACGGCGCCGTACACAAAACTCACCGCTCAGAACCGACAGTTTTCCCGCCGTACAGAAAGCTCGCCAGCCGCACTACATCCAGACCAGCGTCTACTAGAGCGGAAGTGACGTAATCAGCGGCGCGCAGAAACAGGAAGTGATCTCGAGTCGACTCAGTGAGCGCGGCGCGCCGGATGTGACGTAAGAACACTAGTCTACCACGTGGAACGAGACAACCAATCAGAGAAGAAGAGCATAGACCCTGTTGCAAAGTAGTCGCTGAATAACGGAAGTTGGAGAAGGTGCGGGATTGTTTCATTTTAACTCTGTCCACATTCAAAAGAGGGGAAAATATTTTTTAGGATATTGTTCTTCTCACTCCTTGCATTATTGGCAGCACAAGTGTAAGTGTGATGTGCACACATTTTTAGGCTGCTTTTTTGTGAGCTAATGGTAAATTTGCATTAATGCTGAGGGTCCTTGGAGCAAAAAAGGTTTCTAAAAGCTTTTTGTGGCTAGGAACCAATCAGAGCGCAGCTTTCATCCTTAACACTAGAACTACTGAGGTAGTCATTTTGACTACTTTGCACCATGTATTTCTATATAGGTGTCACGAGTCCAGTAGTTCTAGTGTTAAACATGGTTTGGAAATATAAAAGCTGTGTTCTCATTGGTTGTTATTGGCCACAAGGGCAGGCTTGGTAAATAGGGTTTTTTGGACAGTTTTTTTTTGGCTTGTAACAAGTGCCATGAATTTCACGCCCCTTATACCAGACTCTATTTTGTTTATGTGTAAAAAATATTATAGACAGTTACCCTTATAAGGGCTGAGCGATTGCTCCTTTTTGTGCCTTCATTTTTTCCTTCCCTTCTTCCATGAGTCACAGACTGAGAGACAGACAGAGTAAGAGCAGACAGGGAAAGAGACAGACAGACACACGCACACAGGGAAAGAGACAGAGAGAGAGACAGACTGTCAAAGAGTACAAACAAGAGAAATTACGACCAAAGTCCAAGGTACAAAAAGTGAAAAAACTTTATTTGATGGATAGGTGCAGAGCGGCACAAACCAAGTGTGAACATAGGCAGGTGATCACTAAATGTTAGGGATCTTACCCAACTGCTGACAGATCATTGACAATCCATACATGTAATATACAATAACATATGAAACATAGTTTGTGTATAATAGAGAAGTCAGCAGTCCTCCAGGAAGAACAAAAAAACTCTTAAGCATCAATGTATTAGGGTCACAATCTACACAAATTACCTCCTGTGAGGATCATAGCAACCATATGAGATGCATATTAAATATTGGCATTATAGAAGGTTGCACAATGTGTAAGGTGCAGGAGTGAGAAAGGGACCCTGGCGCCCCAAACGCCAGAAGAGACACAACCAATTCAAATCAAATTGTCATTGTTACTTGGAGAGATACAGTGATCAAACGGAGCCTATGTACAACCCGACGGCCGTTTCGGCGATGAAGCCTTTGTCAGGGGGCTGCAGAAGGGGAGACTTTTAGTTTAATAGTGAAAAAACTGGTGACCTGTTACATTTAAGAGCTGTAGGTGGATCGGAGATAATCTGGCGGCTGTCAGAGGTTGACAGCGGGATCTAAAATGCGGCGGTGGGGAGCGTGGCATTCCCTGCTCCCATCAGCACTGCTATGACGTGATCGGGGGGCACCGATGGGTTATCATGACAAATGGGGGTCACCTGAAGCCCCCTGTGCCTGGCAATATGATTCTCCTGTGAACACTGTCAGTGAGCGACCATCATAGGAGATGGAGATGATTTTGCTGTAGAGGGCAGGGCTGATGCTGGTGCTATTGCTGGTGCTTACAGTGGTGCTGGTGCTAATGCTGAGGCTAGTGCTGATGCTGGTGCAAATACTGGTGTTGTTGCTGGTACTGTTGCTAATACTTTTGCTGGTAGGGCCACACGGGCACTACTGCGATCCACTTGCATGAGACTCGGCTCGTGCTGGCAGTACAGCAGAGCCGAGTGTCATGCCTGTGTCTTTGCAACTGAGGTCCGTTCGTGCGAGCAGACCTCAGCTGCGGTGGGCGGGCCGGCACTCAGGAGGGGAGGGAGGGATTTCTCTCCCTCTCTACTGCGTAGCCGGCTATTGCCATTCTCGCACTGCACTAGCAGTACACCAGTGTACCGCGAGTGCAGTGCGATTTTTCTCTCGCCCCATTCACTTGAATGGGTGCGAGAGAAAGAGACTCAGCTTACAATCGCAGCATGCTGCGATTGTTTTCTCAGTCCGATTAGGGCTGAGAAAATAATCGCTCATGTGTGCTGTCACACAGGCTAGAATTGGTCCGAGGGGAATGCGATGTTTTATCGCACTCCACTCGCACCGATTTTCTCGCCGTGTGGCTTAGCAAGGCTGGGGCCACACGGGGACTACTGCGATCCCCTTGCATGAGACTCGGCTCGTGCTGGCAGTACAGCAGAGCCGAGTCTCATGCTTGTGTCCTTGCAACTGAGGTCCGTTCGTGCGAGCAGACCTCAGCTGCGGGGGGCGGGCCGGCACTCAGGAGGGGAGGGAGGGATTTCTCTCCCTCTCGCCTGTGTAGCCGGCTATAGACATTCTCGCTCTGCACGCACGGTACACCGGTGTACCGCGAGTGCAGTGCGATTTTTCTCTCGCCCCATTCACTTGAATGGGTGCGAGAGAAAGAGTCTCGGATTACAATCGCAGCATGCTGCGATTGTTTTCTCGGTCCGATTAGGGCTGAGAAAATAATCGCTCATGTGTGCTGTCACACAGGCTAGAATTGGTCCGAGGGGAATGCGATGTTTTATCGCACTCCACTCGCACCGATTTTCTCGCCGTGTGGCTTAGGCTGATACTGATGCTTGTGCTATGCTAGTGCTGATGCTAATGCTGGTACTGATGCTGGTGGTAATGATAAAATGCTGATGTTGGTGCTGATACTGGTGCTAATGCTGGTGTTGTTGCTGGTACTGTTGTTGGTGCTAATACTGGTGCTGGTACAGATGCTGGTACTGGTGCCGTTGCTAATGCTTGTGGTGGTGCTGGTACTAATGCTGTTGCTGTTGTTGGTACTGGTGCTAATCCTGGTGCTGGTACTAATGCTAAAACTGATGCTGGTTTTATTCCTGGTACTGAAGCTGTTGCTGGGTCTGGTGCTAATGTTGGTACTGATGCTACTGCTGGTACTGATGCTCATGCTATTATGATGCTAACGCTGGTAATAATGCTGGTGGTAATGATAGTTCTGATGCTGACACTGGTGCTGATGCTGGGGCCAATGCTAATGCTGGTGCTAATACTGGTGCTGTTGCTAATACTGATGCTGTTGCTGGTTCTAGTGCTAATGCTGGTACTGATGCTAATGCTGATGCTGGTGCTATGCTGTTGGTGTTTCTGATGCTAACACTGGTAATGATGGTGGTGGAAATGATGGTGCTGATGCTAACACTGGTGCTGATGCCTGTGCTAATACTGGTGCTGTTGCTGGTGCTTATACTGATGCTGGTGCTGTGACTGGTACTGATGCTGATGCTGTGTATAGCACAAGTGATCGGACGATTGCAGCTGAGTTGGCTATCAAACACAGTACAAAGTTCAAAAAAAGCTGAAAAAAACACAAAAACTAAAATCACACCCCTTTTGCCCAATTTAAAAAAAACCAAAAAACCTATTTGATATTGCCGCATCCATAAATGTCCGACGTATCAAAATATGAAATAGTTTAATCTGATCAGTAAGCGGCGTAACAGGAAAAAAAATTGAAAGGCCAATGTTATGTTTTTTGGGCCGTCACTGAGCCCCAGATCCTGAAATATTAAAATGTTGTGCGTCTCAGAAAATGGCGACAAAAACAAATTTATTTTGATTTTGTGTTACAATTTTTTTTAATTGTTTTCACCAATTAAATACAAAAATGTTTAAATGTTTGTTATCTACGTACTCCTTCCGATCTGAAGAATCTTAATGCGAGGTCCGTTTTGCCATATAGTAAACATGGTAAAAAATGGATTTCTTTTTCAGCCTAATGATGGTCAGTTTCTCTTCCTTTGACCGCATGTTGTGGGTTCACAGCAACAGCTTCCAAATGAAAATGCCACACCTGGAATCAGCTCCAGACCTTTTATCTGCTTAATTGAGGGATTAATGAGGGAATCGTCCATGCAGTTAGTTGGCTTCCCCTGAACTGAATGTTGCCTCTTTGTTATGTCATTTGCATTAGACAGACAATAGAGCAATAGTAGCAGTGAGACAAAACCCACCCTAGGTGTAGAGAAAAAGCCCTGCTCTCACTTCCTGTAAAGATAACCCCCCCCCCCCACCCCAATTCCTAAGTCCCGCCTCTACTTCCTGTGGAGAGATAAAGACCCGCCTCCAAATGACTGGATACTTTTAAAAAATTAAAACCAAATAGTCCTCACCATTATCTGATTCAGCTCCCCTGCTGCTGCTCCAGTTTCTGTGTTTGGCTGCAGTGGTGATGTCACAATTACAGTGCACTGCACCACTGCAGCCAATTACTGAAGTTAGCGGCTTGCGCTATCTACATCAGCAGAGTCGCTGATCTCTGTGTTTGCCTGTAGTAGTGATGTCACAACTCCAGCTCACAACACCACTGCAGCCAATCACTCACCTTATTGGCTTGTGACATCTACATCAGCAAAGTGGCTTATCTCAGTGTTTGGCTGCAGCGGTGATTTCTCAACTACATCACCACTGCTGATAATCGCTGAGCTTGTAGCATCAGTGATTGGCTGCAGTGGTAATTACTAATATACCACACAGCACCACTTCAGCCAATCATTGAGCTTGGAAGCTTGTGCCATCTATTTGAGCAGAGCCGCTGATCTCAGTGATTGTCTGTAGTGGTCATTTCACAATTACAGCACTGCTGCAGCCAATCACTGAGCTTGGCAGCTTGTGCCATCTTTATCAGCAGAGCCACTGTGTTCGGTTGTGGTGATTTCACACCTGCAGCACCACTGCAGCCAATCGCTGAGCTTGGGAGCTTGTACTGTATACATTAGCAAAGCCGCTAATGTCAGTGTTTGGCTGCAGCACTGATGTCACAACTGCAGCCAAACACTGTGCTTGTCACTTGTGCCATCTACATCAGCAGAGCCACTGATCTATGTGATTGGCTGCAGTGGTGATGTGACAACTGAAGAAGCACTGCAGCAAATCACTGAACTTGGTGCTTGTGTCCTCTACATCAGCAGAGCCACTGATCTCAGTGATTGGCTGCAGCAGTGATGTCACAACTGCAGAACCACTGTAGCAAATCACTGAGCTTGGCGCTTGTGTCAGTTACATCAGCAGAGCCGCTGATCTCAATGATTGGCTGCAGTGGTGAGGTGATGATGTCATCACTGCATCCAAAACATAGAGACAGGAGCAGCAGGGAGCTGGCGGTGGACCGGGGTACGCCCCCTGCTGCTGATGACATCTGTAGAGGGGTATTGTCACTATGGGGTCTCTGGTAATGTATGGGGCATGTTTCCCGGTCCTGGCCCCCCTGCTGCTGCTGATGACATCTGTAGAGGGGTATTGTCACTATGGGGTCTCTGGTAATGTATGGGGCACGTTTCCCGGTCCTGGCCACCCTGCTGCTGCTGATGACATCTGTAGAGGGGTATTGTCACTATGGGGTCTCTGGTAATGTATGGGGCACGTTTCCCGGTCCTGGGCCCCCTGCTGCTGCTGATGACATCTGTAGAGGGGTATTGTCACTATGGGCACTCTGGTACTGTATGGGGCACGTTTCCCGGTCCTGGGCCCCCTGGTGCTGCTGATGACATCTGTAGAGGGGTATTGTCACTATGGGCACTCTGGTACTGTATGGGGCACGTTTCCCGGTCCTGGGCCCCCTGCTGCTGCTGATGACATCTGTAGAGGGGTATTGTCACTATGGGCACTCTGGTACTGTATGGGGCACGTTTCCCGGTCCCGGCCCCCCTGCTGCTGCTGATGACATCTGTAGAGGGGTATTGTCACTATGGGGTCTCTAGTAATGTATGGGGCACGTTTCCCGGTCCTGGCCCCCCTGCTGCTGCTGATGACATCTGTAGAGGGGTATTGTCACTATGGGGTCTCTGGTAATGTATGGGGCACGTTTCCCGGTCCTTGCCCCCCTGCTGCTGCTGATGACATCTGTAGAGGGGTATTGTCACTATGGGCACTCTGGTACTGTATGGGGCTCGTTTCCCGGTCCCGGCGGTGTGCATGGTCCCTTTTTAGAAGGTCCATTGAATAAATGAGCACAGAGCGTTTTGGTAATGGTAAGAGCTTCTTTAATGGACAATACAAAACGATTACAGAAATGTAATGTACACGTATATAAAATGAGCCAGCAAGTAATGAGGATTAATATCTGCTCATATGTATTTACACGGGTGAGTTTATATTACACCGGCCCTGTATACACACCCAGGGGTGCAGCCCTCAGCACAGTCTGAGACCACAATGGAGGGCGAGAATATGTGCATTCACAACACACTATCACTGCGTACCGTTTGGAAGTGGAGTAGTATTGGTCCTCAAATACTCTATAGTGGTGAGATTGTGTCCCCCGCCATAACCCTATAGGGTGAGCACTCGTCACCCGCTCCCCAAATTACAACCCAGACCTGCTTGTAGAGCGCGGATTGATTTGGTCTGGTTATGTAAAAGAGACTCTCCATATTTAAAGTTTGGCTTTTAATACAAAAGCCTAAAAATAATATATGACATCAGGGTTGGTCCGACAGTCCTGGATCTATCAGCATGGGTGATACCGACAGTCCTGGATCTATCAGCATGGATGATACCGACAGTCCTGGATCTATCAGCATGGGTGATACCGACAGTCCTGGATCTATCAGCATGGATGATACCGACAGTCCTGGATCTATCAGCATGGGTGATACCGACAGTCCTGGATCTATCAGCATGGATGATACCGACAGTCCTGGATCTATCAGCATGGATGATACTGACAGTCCTGGATCTATCAGCATGGGTGATACCGACAGTCCTGGATCTATCAGCATGGGTGATACCGACATTCCTGGATCTATCAGCATGGGTGATACCGACAGTCCTGGATCTATCAGCATGGGTGATACCGACAGTCCTGGATCTATCAGCATGGGTGATACCGACAGTCCTGGATCTATCAGCATGGGTGATACCGACAGTCCTGGATCTATCAGCATGGGTGATACCGACAGTCCTGGATCTATCAGCATGGGTGATACCGACAGTCCTGGATCTATCAGCATGGGTGATACCGACAGTCCTGGATCTATCAGCATGGGTGATACCGACAGTCCTGGATCTATCAGCATGGGTGATACCGACAGTCCTGGAGCTATCAGCATGGATGATACCGACACATGCACCTGAAAATGAGGGTTACTACAGATTAATGGGGTTGTCCTAGCTTAGAAATACTGGGGTGCCATCTACCAAAAAAAACACAGACAGGTTGTGACGCTGTAAGAAGGGTGATGTTGTTTTTGGAAGGAGCCAGAGATATTTTTCTAATCCTTCACTATTGCATTATATTGTCTGTATTGTGCATTTTTGCGCCTCTATTTGACTATATTGCAATCTGAGGGGTAACACAATATGGATTTACATGGGAAAGTGCTTATTATTATTGAAGTACTAAAGCATGAAACCCCCCATACATATTAGATAGCTGACAACTATCACTCCCACGTACGCTTGAATACTCGGCTGAGCACCCCTGTGTCGTCTGAGAGCCGGTGTCTGACTATTCTAGTGGCAACTCATCTCCCGAAGAACAAAAGGATCGTCTGGTAGAATACCTACTGAGTGGTAGAAAACCAACCGGCTGGAGAAAACCAACAACCTGGAGAAAACCAACACGCTGTTAGAAAACCTACCAACTGGTAGAAAACCAACAAGCTGGAGAAAACCAACAAGCTGGAGAAAACCTACAAGCTGGTAGAAAACCTACAAGCTGGTAGAAAACCTACAAGCTGGTAGAAAACCTACCGACTGGTAGAAAACCAACAAGCTGGTAGAAAACCTACCGACTGGTAGAAAACCAACAAGCTGGTAGAAAACCTACCGACTGGTAGAAAACCAACCGGCTGATAGAAAACCATCCATCTGGGAGAACACCAACCGACTGGTAGAAAACCAACAGGCTGGAGAAAACCAACAGGCTGGAGAAAACCTACAAGCTGGTAGAAAGCCTACCGACTCGTAGAAAACCAACCGGCTGGAGAAAACCAACCGGCTGATAGAAAACCATCCATCTGGCAGAACACCAACCGACTGGTAGAAAACCAACAGGCTGGAGAAAACCAACAGGCTGGAGAAAACCTACAAGCTGGTAGAAAACCAACCGGCTGGAGAAAACCAACCGGCTGGAGAAAACCAACCGGCTGATAGAAAACCATCCATCTGGTAGGAAACCAACAGGCTAGTAGAAAACCAACAAGCTGGTAGAAAACCTACCGACTGGAGGACACCATCTGGATGGTAGAACACCAAGCAACTGGTAGAACACCAACCGGCTGGTAGAAAACTTACAGGCTGGTAAAATACCAACCGGACTGTAGAAAATTAACCAGCTGGCTCCGTTTCTCCATCATCTACCCAGAGGCCTCCATACACATCGGACTGTTTTCCAATCTCACCATTATCGGTGGGTTCAGATAACTTTAGTATAATGTGGATGGGGCCTTTGAAGCCTGTGATATATAAGGCTATAATAATCACTGGATGAGTGAGAGAGGCAGGTGGAGCTGTGTGATTCAGTGTCAGGACACAGAATTTTAGAGTTACAGATGAATAGTGAAAGGGGTTGTTTTGTTAAGACATCTTCCGGGGTTCCTCTGCCTAGGGCGCCCCTCTATGACAGAATTGAGTCATGAGGATCTATTAGTTTGAGATTTCCCCCAACAAAATTGCAAAGGCTTTCTCAAGAGACATCTACACCACTAAGATATATTTGTTTCAGCGGGTGGGTTTGATAAGATCAGGATTGTACATTCACTAGTGCTAATGTCCCAATATAGGGGAGAATTTATTAATATTGGTGTTTTATACTGCAATGTATGCTGCATTATGTCGGATGTATGAAGAGGCGCACACTGCCCTCCTCCGCATGCTGACCTTCACACACTTTCATTGCTGCCTCCAAAAAGTGGCCAGAGGTGTAAAAATGTGCTCATTACTTCTTCAACTTGAGCTGATCCCAAGTCCTAACCTGTATTATATAATCCAGAGCTGCATTCATAGTTCTGCTGACAGGTCATTTGAGAGCCTAATGAAGGGGCGGAGGAACAGTTACTTTTGTCTACATTTTTGTCCCGTACGGAGTCAGCTGGGTATGCTGGGAGATGTCGGCTCTGAAGTCTGTAGAATTGCAAATACAGCTCAGGAATATAACACATACATTGCCAGAGTTTTTCATCCTAAATTATAAGGATTTTCCCCAATAAATAACTTTTCTCCAGATAGTCTACTAGAGCTTTTGGTTTGATAGGTCCTAAAGACTCTTAAAGGGGTTGTCCGGACCTTAACATTGATAACCTCTCCTTAGGATAGGTCATTGTCTGATCGGTGGGGGAGCCATACCCAACACTCCCACCTATCCGTTGTTCCCAGTGCCACCACCGCTGGCCATAACTTTTTGGTTGCGGAGCTGCACGATGGAATAGTGGCTGCGGCTGGGTACTGCACATCTGCCCCTATTAATGCGACTAGGGGGCGAATATGCAGTACCCACCTATGGCCACTATACAATTGTTGGAGCTGTGATGGAGTAGTCCTGGCCGGTGCCGGCGGCACCAACAATATCGAATAAGTGGGGATGTTGTGTATGGCACCCTTACCAGACCATGATGACCCATCCGAAGGAGAGGCCATCAGTGGTACAGTCCTGGACATCCCTTTTAAGGATAAGTAATAAATATATTGACTCTGAGAAACCGATTACGGGAAAATGAGAGTCCCATAGCCCCTGTGTGACCAGACCATCAGTGAGCACGTGCGACCACCATAGCGCCACTGTCTATAGGAGTTGTGGTTGCACATGCTCACTTGCTCCTCCATTCATCTAGTGACCTTTGGTTCCCCACCCCCAGTTCTTGGCATTAGTGGAGGGTCCCAGCAGCCGGACCCCAATGATTACACATTTATTATGTATCCTGTGGATAGGTAATAACCCCAGGACGGAGCACACTCACCTTCTTCTACACATACCTTACCTTACATCACACGCTCTCTACATTCTCTAAACTTGCAACCAACTTTTTCACCTTTTCTAAAAAACAATCTCAAAGAGGTTCTGTTATGGGACTTATCTACATCTATTCCTAGGACCCCCGGAGATCAGCTACAACCTGTGGGGGAAACTTGGCAGCGAGTGTCCATCTTCACTGTAGAGCCGCTATTTGCATTTGTCCTCATCAAGAATTTACGTACAACTGTGGTTCCCTTTGCACACCGCAGCTTATTGGAGGTATCGGCTAAGAAGAAGAGTCCTGAGATTCTCCCGAGGACGAGGACCTGTAAACATTGAGTTGTCATTTTTTGTTTGATTTATAGCTGTTTCTTTGGTAGAGATATGACTTCCCTTTGTGAAGTGCGAAATGAAAGTATGACTGCCTAAAAAAGATCGGCTAAAAAATGAGGTAAGTGCCCAAAATATGGAGGAAGCAACGTCTGTCCCAGATTTCCTTGTACAGTAAATTATCCATCTAGTTACTGTAAAATGGTGGAAAAGATGTCCAAAAACTTCAATAGCTGATGTCAGCTGTGAAGTTCCTAGAACTGTAAATGCAGCTCGAGAATGTAACACATCTACAAACTTTTTCATCCTAAATTGAAGAATTTATTTCCAGACGCTGTGTTTTAGAAATTGGATTGATTGACATAAATCTAATGTGTGTAGACAGCTTAGATGTGACCACACTCTGCCATTGTCCTCTGGTTAAACATGTCGGGGTATGCTGGTTATGGGGCTCTACAGTTGACGGGATGCGTATGCAGTTGACGGGATGCGTATGCAGTTGACGGGATGCGTATGCAGTTGACGGGATGCGTATGCAGTTGACGGGATGCGTATGCAGTTGACGGGATGCGTATGCAGTTGACAGGATGATGCGTATGTAGTTGACGGGATGCGTATGTAGTTGACGGGATGCGTGTGCAGTTGACGGGATGCGTGTGCAGTTGACGGGATGCGTGTGCAGTTGACGGGATGCGTGTGCAGTTGACGGGATGCGTGTGCAGTTGACGGGATGCGTGTGCAGTTGACGGGATGCGTGTGCAGTTCACGGGTTACGCATGCAGTTGACGGGATGCGTATGCATTTGACGGGATGCGTATGCCGTTGACAGGATGCGTATGCCCTTGACGGGATGCGTATGCAGTTGAAGATAAGCATATGCAGTTGACGGGATGCGTATGCAGTTGACGGGATGCGTATGCAGTTGACGGGGCGCGTATGCAGTTGACGGGGCGCGTATGCAGTTGACGGGGCGCGTATGCAGTTGGCGGGGCGCGTATGCAGTTGGCGGGGCACGTATGCAGTTGGCGGGGCACGTATGCAGTTGGCGGGGCACGTATGCAGTTGGCGGGGCACGTATGCAGTTGGCGGGGCACGTATGCAGTTGGCGGGGCACGTATGCAGTTGGCGGGGCACGTATGCAGTTGACGGCATGCATATGCAGTTGACGGGATGCGTATGCAACTGACGGGATGCGTATGCCGTTGACGGGGCGCGTATGCAGTTGACGGGGCGCGTATGCAGTTGACGGGGCGCGTATGCAGTTGACGGGGCGCGTATGCAGTTGACGGGGCGCGTATGCAGTTGACAGGGCACGTATGGAGTTGACAGGGCACGTATGGAGTTGACGGGGCACGTATGGAGTTGACGGGGCACGTATGGAGTTGACGGGGCACGTATGGAGTTGACGGGGCACGTATGGAGTTGACGGGGCACGTATGGAGTTGACGGGGCACGTATGGAGTTGACGGGGCACGTATGGAGTTGACGGGGCACGAATGGAGTTGACGGGGCACGTATGCAGTTGACGGGGCACGTATGCAGTTGACGGGGCGCATATGGTGAAAATTTGAATGGCTTTGTCTACAGACAATGGGCTCACTTTGTTCCCTAATGGCTCACTTCTTTCCTTGTAGCAAACGCAGTTGAGGATGTTCTTTCTTTAAGACTAAAGAATTTACAGACCTTTCAGTAAGTATTTTTTCATGGGAGTAAACCCTGAATCCTTCCTGTATGACAAAATCATCGCTTTATATACTGATGGTGTGACCTGTATCAGTAAAAAAATCCCTGATGTCATTTCACGTAAACTCAGGATGTCATGGCAAAAACGATGGACGACACAAAACTGATGTTGACGAATGAAAATACCCTTTGTGTACAAGTGTCAGACCCACCCACCAGAAGAGAAGTCAAGTGGTTCCCCTGGATGTCCAAAGCGCTGACATTTGTACACCAGCACCTAGAAGGTCCAGCAGAAGAACTTAGGTGGAACCAACTTTGGTGCAAGAGGAGTCCAACATGGATCCGGTGAAACAGGAACATTCACCAGGAGTAAGAACAAAATCGCAACAAGCATTTCTTCCAATTGTGAATATTTTTGTTTTTGTAGATGGTACATGTTTATGTGTATGATCAGTGATTTCTACAGTGTGTTTCCCATAAGGGTATCCATTATATTCTCAACACAACGCAATAAAATGACTGTTGTAAAAGGTTGTCTCGCGTCCACGTTGGTAGGGTGGATGTAGGGTATGTACCAAGGGTTAACGCATGTTTTCGTTCGGGTACATTCGGCAAAACGAAGACCTTCAGACAGATCGTTAAGTGCAACGTCAATGAACCTACTACTATAAAGTCCTTCTGTTCGACAGACCTGTGGTCCACCATATTGGCACATGATAACAAAGCTCTACGAAGAAAGTGCAGACTGGTAAAATATTGTGACTTATCTTTGGCATCTATCATTGTTCTTCTCTGGGTCTTATACTGAAGACCCCCCTCCCACCTCATTTTTTTCTGTAATTCACATTTTTATGCTCTAAGGTGCTTCCGTTAATGTTTATCTTCCTTGAAGAAAGTGTCTCTGGAGCTTGCAGCAGGGGGTGCGTTAGACTCACCTGAGCATTACTAAAAGACGCGATTCTGCCACTCCCACCGATTTGTATGTTAACGGTGGTAGAATAACTTGCTTTGAAGGTGGATTTTTCTTTTGGGTCAGAAGAGTCCAACTTCTCTGTACTTTCATAAAGCGCCATGATTTCGCTAGGCTCTACCGTCGGGGAATGCGAAGCTGCGAAATTCAAAGCACTCGAATTGTTGAAGAATAGGTTTGGTCCTTCATCCAGAGACTTGCATTGCCTGAATGAAGATGAAGACTTCAGATCATACGTCTTCTCAAGATTTGACGATTTCTGCGTTTTGAAGGGCCCATACTTTGTGCGTAGTTCTCGGACATCGGGCCAGTGGATGCTAGTTAACTCGTGAGAACTGATTCCGGTGGTATGGGAATTCGAATCAGAAGCCAAACATGGAGGTGATCTGCTCGAACACCAAAATTTATTTTCTTCGTTCGAGGACCCGATTGGTGAATACAGTGCCCTTGGGCTGATAGGATTTTCTCCGGTGCTGCTACCACAGGATCTTCTGGAATGGGTAGGGAATCCAGGAGACCAGGGTCGAGGTGGAGGACTTGTGCACGTTGGAGTAGAGTTTGCAGATGATGAAGATGAACGCTCTAAATTACTAAAGGAGAGTGGAGTGAAGGAACATGATCTTGTCTTAGAGAAGGAAGGGGCTCGAGATTTAGGGCACACCGGGTTTTGACTTGGGGGAGGAGAAAACATTCTAGAGCGTAATGTCAGAGGGGACTGGACCCGTGAATTTGGTTCAGAAACTGTGGATGCTGGAGTTTGTCTAATGGGTGGAGGACAAGGAATTGCAATGAGGACTGGTGAACCTGGAGAAAGACAAACCGGTCTATCTGTATTACTTCCCTTTTTGTAGCCTGACAATAAAGGCTTGAGTGATCCTTCATTTGATAAAATACTTTGTGTTATTTTGGAATTTAATTGATTCGCCTCACCATCTTTTTGGTTCTCTGCCAAAACTGTATTCTTAAGAACTCTGGGTTTTGGATCACTAAGTAAAAGTCCAGAATAAAGAGAATTTCTGTATGGTGATGGGCCAGGAACAGAGGGTTGGGACTTTATGACCGGAGTATGTGTGTCGCTGTCGGAACTTCTAGACTTTGTCATGAGGGGTCTTCTTGGAAGGGCCTGCTGAGGCTCAGGGTTATTTTTGGACATTGCTACTGCTCTAGACAATTTTCTATGCAAAATGGAAGGAGATAAAAGGCCAGGGGTTGCTACAACTGCCTGCTGTTTCTTATTTTGAGACTTTGGCTTGGCTATGGCTTGAAATTCTTTGGCCGTCGATGTGTTTCCCTTAAAGGATGATGAACGAGTAGCCATATTTAGTTTCTTTGAGCTGTTTATGTTCTTGGGGGATGGAGTAGAAAGTGAGGAGTCGAGCTGCAGACGCTGCATCACGTCCATAACTGCTGAGGACACTCCTTTGGCTTTCTGGACTTTTTGGGAGTCGGAGGTGTTACTTTCAGGTGTGTTGTATGACGCAACACTGTTACAGTCCGAGCTGAAATGGTTATTAGTCTCTGGGGTGTATATGGGAGCAGGGGAATTTGTTTCACATGAATTAGTAATTGGTAGATCTGTTTGTGGTTCATCACTTGTGGCTTTAGTTTTTTGCGGTATATCGTCATGGTTCCTCGTATTTATGATACCTATTGTCTGTGGGACATCATCAGAAGTTTCACTTATCTTAGTTGTAGGGTAAAGAGCATTGGATCCCTCAGAGGTCAATAATTCGATCTCCTTTTCTTCAGAGATTTTTGGAATGGTCGACGTTGGTTCAACATGAAGTGTACTTGGTGCCATTAAGAGGTTGACTTTCTCAGGCACCTTAATCTCTAAGACACAAGTTTCCCTTTCCTCACAATCTTCACAGATCACAGGAGTCTCCTTATCGTCTACAAAGTATGTTTTAGATGCACTGAAGTTGTCTGAAACGCTTTCTTCAGATGTTGATGTTGGGTGAGGAGCAGAGTCATAATTCACTGGGAGTTCTTCTCCCCGATTACCCTCAACAATCGAAAACTCCCAACATTCGTCTATTTCTGTAGGAGATATCTCCTGTGTTGGTAAAACGACTTCATCTATTTCAGGTGGTTTTAGTAATGGGGCTTGTTCCTTTTCAGGGTACGGAGTCATTAATGACTCTTTCTTGAGAAGATCCAAAGCACTCTCTCGAATTGCAGGATGGATAACACCATTTTCTTGGACACAATTAATATGAAGCAAAGTTTCATGAATCATCAGATGTCCATACATCTTGGGCTCTACATGAAGAAAAGAAAACATGCATGAAAACAAAATATATAGTTTAGCAAAAAGGTTTGGAGGACAAAACTTGGTAGTCTGTGGTTGCTGGATCGGAGCCTATGAACTTCCTCCGACTTGTTGGCATCCTTGGCGCGTCTTCGGTTTAGGGGGAATGTGATCATGCGTGCATTGATGACGTCCTATTAATCATGAGATGCCGGAGATGCCAGTAGGTAGAAGGAAGTTCAAATGGCTCTGCTCTATCGGTTATATTTGTTTTTGAGGAATTATAGTTTTAGTAAGAGACAACCTCAGGAAAAAACATCCAGTGGTGCCCCCTTTTTGGCTTCTCCATGGGAGAGACCAGTCAATCGTGATCATCCAGGCAAAGAGAAGTTAGTGGGGAGCCGCCTAGTGGACACTTGTCCCCGAGCCTAGCACTCGATAGTGTTAAAGGGTTGTTCTATACATAGAAACCCTGTCCACATGACCTATGAGGCACAAAGAAGAGGACAAGAAGAATTCCCAACTTCAATGTGCCACAATGGAAAGCTACAATGCATTACATAGATGACCATTTATCTGAATGACCAATATGTAATAATTAGTGGTGAGCGAGCCCTACCATGCTTGGGTGCTTAATTCTCGTAACGAGCAGTTGGATTCTCAGATGTGCGTGACTCGAGTAGCCAAGTATCATGGAAGTCAATGGGGAAGGCAAGCATATTTCCTGAAAAACTTTTGGAAAAATGCTCAAGGTTTCCATGGACTTCTATGGATATGATTGAGCCCTAGGGAAGATGAAAACCAGAAATCCACAAGTTCCAAAACTTGCTCCAGACCTGACCCTAATTTGTCCCTACCTGACAGTGGGGGTAGGCACCTTAAGGTGATATAATAGTGCCCCCACTGGTTGACGGCTGACCCCGAGTGTCCTTAGCTGCACCCTAACCTATTAACTAAGTTAACACAAAAATAACAATAAACATAAATTAAGTGCACACAAGCAGAGGATGAGACACAGGGCTGGTAACGTGCAAACCCAGTCATACAGGAATGATGGAATAAAGGAAACCAAAAACAATAACAGAATACGTGGAAACCCTCCCAATCCAAAGTGATACAAAATAGGAGATAACTGGGAAGGGAATCACACAAAAAAACTGCAGGGAATAGCAATGGATCAGTAAGGAAACCTTAACTGGGGAGCTGGGACTCCAGTCAATCATCCACACAGAAATATTATATGTGAATATATATATATATATATATGAGTAGTGAGTACAAATAGCCCCTCCCAAAATGTGATTGGGAAAACCAAATGAGAAAATGCCCACACCTGAATAGATGGGAGATAGGAAGACAGAGAATAAGAGAGAAAGGCAAGAGATCCTTCAGCAGGTCCAACCAAGAGGGAAACTGACCAATAACCAGAGATCACCGGCTCGGACCCCAGAGTGGAGCCATGACACTATTATACTCATGTAATCAAGTTGCACCCATCTGAGCAGCCAACTGCTTTTTACAAGTACCAAGCACCAGAGCATGGTAGTGCCCGCTCATCACTAGTTACGAGTACTGAACAGCTGAGCATGGTAGTGCCCACTCATCACTAGTTACGAGTACTGAGCACCCGAGCATGGTAGTGCTCGCTCATCACTAGTTACTAGTTCCGAGCACCCAAGCATAGTAGTGCCTGCTTATCACTAGTTACGAGTACCGAGCACCCGAGCATGGTAGTGCTCACTCATCACTAGTTACGAGTACTGAGCACCTGAGCATGGTAGTGCCCGCTCATCACTAGTTACGAGTACTGAGCACCTGAGCATGGTAGTGCCCGCTCATCACTAGTTACGAGTACTGAGCACCTAAGCATGGTAGTGCCCACTCATCACTAGTTACGAGTACTGAGCACCTGAGCATGGTAGTGCCCACTCATCACTAGTAATGATGCACTCTTCTTGGACAGTAAATGTGTAACTGAGCTTTTCAGGGGTCTGACCTCCCACTCAAATAGTCCCTTTAAAACTATTGTTACTTGAAAAAATGACATTCCCTGATGTAATTAGGGCGTCTGACACTACTTCATGCTGCCCGTGGATATTGTCCTTTTTCACATCCCTCTGTATATCACAACCCTCCTATTGTTCCTACCTGTCACTCTTCTTTCACCAGTATGTTCCTCCATGACCTGAGGTTGGGTCTTTACTGTCGCTTTTTTCTGTGTCTCCGGTGTCTTGGTGCCCCCGTTCTTCTTCTGAGTCTTCATCCTGCCGATCTTCTCGCTGTACATCTTGGCCAGCAGTTGCACTTTGTTAATAATTTTCTCTGAGTTTTCAATGAGGCATATATCATCCGCGTCATAGAGGCCAATACCGGAAGAACAGAAAGTTGCCTTATTGGTGTCCGCAGGCAAGTTGTCGCATCCGGTCTTTGCCTGAGAGTCAAGTTTGTTGATATTTTCTGCCAAGGTGACCTTCTGTGGTTCCTTCACCGATTCTCTCCTCGGAGGATTATCTCTTGGCGATTGGCCCCCAGTTTCTAAATCCGATTCTTCAACAATAACCAGCTCACCGCCGGGTTCTTCCGCATCTTTCCTCCTCAGTTTCCCTCTTTTCAGCACTCTTTCTATTTCCGCATTGGTCGGCTTCTCCTTTTCTTTCCAGGCCTTTCGTATTTCGGCACAGGATTTGTACTCTGATTCCTGCTCCGATCCTTCTTTGTTGGGTTCTGCTTTGATTCTGGACACTTCAGAAGCTTGGGATGGCGGTTTCCTTTGGCAGTTGGCTTGCTTTGACTCAGTGGCACACCCGTTTGTCTTGCATTTGCTCTTTTCACGGTCTTTCTTGACCTCTTGTTGTAGAATGTAGTTGAATCTCAGGATCGAGTCTTTAACCACACCGGTGGGAATGTAGGAAATGCTTTCCTCTTTACTCAGGTACGACGCTCCGGCATCTGCAGTCTCATAGTAGTTTTTGATCCTTTCAATCAATAGTCGATCATCCGGGGTCAGGGTGGAATCTCTTTTGACCTTCATGCTTTTTTCTTTCTTTTCCGGAACAATCTTCGCTTTATCTTGCAGTTCAGTAACTTCCTTTCCTTCGTCCTTCTCTTTAGTCTTGGACGATTCACCCTCATCTTCACCGGGCAACAACGAGAGCTGAACCTTCTCAAGTTTAGTGTCATCTGTTCTGCAGACGATGGTTTCACCACCTGCTTGCCTGGGCATTTCCAGTGGTTTATTCTCCTCCACAGGAGATTCTCCATTCTCTTTATTCTGCAAGTCTTTGTCTGAAGGAACCTTGGGGCCATCTTGACTTGGCTCCAAATATCTTGACTCATTCGCAGAATCCAAGGAAGCAAACGCCCCACTCGAGCATACTTCTGGTGTCTCACCAAGTGAGGCAGAACTGGCTTTCTCAGTCTCAGCTAGATCTTCTGTGGATCTGGATTGTCTCAGATCTCGGGTTTCAGATTCCTAGAAGAAGTAAGAATATATTATTTTTATTTATTTGAGAAACAAATGTTATTTAGACGGTTAGGTGACGTTTTTAACTGCTTGCGGCAGACATGTACAACAATTTCTGATGGTGAGGACCACAAATCGTACCATAGTCAAAGGCTGCAGTAAAAGGGGGATGTGTCATCAGAAAATCACCTATTATCTGAATCTAATTTTATGGTTTCTATATTTAATTTTTTTACGATAGTTTTTTTTTCAGTTTTCAAAAGGTTTTAACTAAAAAATACCAGAAATCTTGCAAGTTATTTATTGGCCATGAGCCCTTAGACAAGAGTCATACTTCCTGTTCTGTACAGAAGACTTTTGAGCACTCTTATTATCAGACAATTAGAATGATTAATGATTAGAAATTAGTGCCCACCATACAGTACCCTCACACCAGTGCCCACCATACAGTACCCTCACACCAGTGCCCACCATACAGTACCCTCACACCAGTGCCCACCACACTGTGCCCTCACACCAGTGCCCATCATACAGTGCCCTCACACCAGTGCCCACCATACAGTACCCTCACACCAGTGCCCACCATACAGTACCCTCACACCAGTGCCCACCACACTGTGCCCTCACACCACTGCACACCACACTGTGCCCACACACCAGTGCCCCTGATAACAGTGCCTACCACATTGTGTCCTCACACCACTGCACACCACACTGTGCCCTCACACCAGTGCCCACTACACTGTGCCCTCAAACCACTGGACACCACACTGTGCCCACACACCAGTGCCCCTGATAACAGTGCCTACCACACTGTGCTCTCACACCACTACACATCACACTGTGCCCTCACACTAGTGCCCACCACACTGTGCTACTCACACCAGTGCCCACCACACTGTGCTCTCACACCAGTGCCCACCACACTGTGCTCTCACACCAGTGCCCACCACACTGTGCTCTCACACCAGTGCCGACCACACTGTGTCGTCACACCAGTGCACACCACACTGTGCTCTCACACCAGTGCCCACCACACTGTGCCCTCACACCAGTGCCCACCACACTGTGTTGTCACACCAGTGCCAACCACACTGTGGCCTCACACCAGTGCCCACCACACTGTGCCCTCACACCAGTGCCCACCACACTGTGTTGTCACACCAGTGCCAACCACACTGTGGCCTCACACCAGTGCCCACCACACTGTGCCCTCACACCAGTGCCCACCACACTGTGTCGTCACACCAGTGCACACCACACTGTGCCCTCACACCAGTGCCCACCACACTGTGCCCTCACACCAGTGCCCACCACACTGTGCCCTCACACCAGTGCCCACCACACTGTGCTCTCACACCAGTGCCCACCACACTGTGCTCTCACACCAGTGCCAACTACACTGTGGCCTCACACCAGTGCCCACCACACTGTGCCCTCACACCAGTGCCCACCACACTGTGCCCTCACACCAGTGCCCACCACACTGTGCCCTCACACCAGTGCCCACACACCAGTGCCCACCACACTGTGCCCTCACACCAGTGCCCACACACCAGTGCCCACCACACTGTGCCCTCACACCAGTGCCCACCACACTGTGCCCTCACATATTTCCCTCACACCAGTGCCCACCTCACTGTGCTCTTACACCAGTGCCCACACACCAGTGCCCACCACACTGTGCCCTCACACCAGTGCCCACCACACTGTGCCCTCACACCAGTGCCCACACACCAGTGCCCACCACACTGTGCCCTCACACCAGTGCCCACACACCAGTGCCCACCACACTGTGCCCTCACATATTTCCCTCACACCAGTGCCCACCTCACTGTGCTCTTACACCAGTACCCACTACATTGTGTCCTTATACCAGTGCCAACCACGCAGTGGTTTTTATCTGTCCATGTTCATGACAGCATCCTCCACTAGAGGGCGCTCACATAAATCTTTCCTGGCACAGTTATTTATAATAGAAAAGGTCTGCCATCTTGTGGGGGCGCTCTGTTCTCCGTATCAGATGCTTCTGTTACCTGACAGCCGAGTCTTTTTGATTTTTTGCAACATAGACAAATGTGTCTGGGTCCTGACTGTTGGGGCCACAGAATGGCAGGTTGAGCGCCCCCTGCTGTGCTCTTAATGATCTGATCCCTTTTACTTTTTACTTACAACCACTGAATATGGCTACTTATTGCACAGCGATAGCAGGAGGCTCAGGCCCGGAGACATACCTGCTGCTGATCCTCAGGCTTTGCCCCTTCCGTCTCTGCAGCCTTGGTTTCTCCATTGATCGGCTCGGAGCGGAGACCTCTCTGACTCAGCAGCTCCATGATTTCATCCGTGATGGATAGACTACCAGAGAGAGCGTCTTCTGGTAAACAGAAGGCCGAGTCCTCGGGATCGTCCTCGCAGCCGTCACCTTCCCCGGTGGCCTCCAGGATACAGGACTCCAGAGTGCAAATGCTGTCCGAAGACTGCAAAGAAGTCGTGGATGGGAAGAGCTCCCCCTCGCTGCCGGCATGCTGGAGGTTTAAAGGATACAAACACTGGATCACTCATCATTTTAACTAGTAGACCTTTAAATAGACCATTCAACTTTTTAAAGGGATTGTCCAGGACTTTCATATTGATGGTGTTTGCTTATGATCAGCTATTTGCTGTGAACACTCGAGCTCTACAGCGCCGTACACTGGGTAGTGGCCGTTCAGCGGTACTACAGCTCAGATCCTGTTCAATTCAAAGGGAACTGAGCTGCAGTACCTGAAAACGGCCACAACACAGTGTACGGCGCTGTGCTAACCCAGCCATCACTGGACACAATAACAGCTGATTGGACGGGGGTGCCCGGTGTCAGCCCCCCACAATCTGATACTGAGGACCAGAGATGAGCAAATTGACTTGTATGAGACTTTGCTGATCCAATTGAATTTTGAACAGTATGCAATTCACTTGAATCGGCTAAATAAGGGGGCTGCCATTTTGCCAGAGAAGGCTCACATGACCTTAGAAGGATTTTCCCATAATGCTTTGCAGCAATCGTATCGCATGGTATAGTGTAACCATTCAGGAAAGACTATCTTAGCCTGTATAAAAGCCGAGGCAGGGAATGCAGCGGCCATTTGTGTGGAATCCTGGATAGTGAGAAGACGTCACAGCTTAGCCATAGAGAGAGGATGAGGAAGCACAATGGTGAGGAAGACTAGTGTGTGAGGAAAGGAGAGTGGGGATACACAAGTCTTTTTAGAGTAACTGGAGGCTTTGGAGTATATTTCGGTTGACACAAATTGGGGAAATAATGCAATTCAGGCAAGGGTGAAGTTTTTTTAAAAATTGCTCTATCCTAAGTATAGGCCATCAAAGATTAAAAAACGTTATTTTTCCCTTTTGAGGAAATGTTATCCATTTCATGCTCGGTATCCCTTAAGGTGGCTTTACACACTGCAACATCTCAAACGACATCGCTGTAACGTCACCGGTTTTGTGACGTTACAGCGACCTCCCCAGCGACATTGCAGTGTGTGAAACACATCAGCGACCTGGCCCCTGCTGTGAAGTTGTGATCGCTACAAATCGTTCAGGACCATTCTTTGGTCCTTTGTTTCCCGCTGTGCAGCAAAGTCTCAGTGTGTAAAGGGGACTTAAAACACTGGAAACGAGTGATGTGTCACAATATCTGTCAATCACTATTCTCTGTCAGTCGGTCTCTCCCTCTCGGTCTCTATTCTCTCTCTGTCGGTCCGTCACTATCTCTGTCCCTCTCTCACAGTCTGTCGGTCATTTCCCCCTCCTCTCTCATACTCACCGATCCCCGGCGCGGCGCTGCACGGCATTCACACTGCTCCGGCGGCTTTTACTATTTTGAAAAAGCCGGCCGCTCATTAAACAATCTCATATTCCCTGCTTTCCCCGCCCACCGGCGCCTATGATTGGTTACAGTGAGACACGCCCCCACACTGAGTGACAGGTGTCTCACTGCACCCAATCACAGCAGCCGGTGGGCGTGTCACTATGGAGTATAGAAATAAATAAATAATTAAAAAAAACGGCGTGCGGTTCCCCCCAAATTCAATACCAGCCAGATAAAGCCATACGGCTGAAGGCTGGTATTCTCAGGATGGGGAGCTCCACGTTATGGGGAGCCCCCCACCCTAACAATATCAGTCAGCAGCCGCCCAGAATTTCCGCATACATTAGATGCGACAGATCTGGGACTGTACCCGGCTCTTCCCGATTTGCCCTGGTGCGTTGGCAAATCGGGGTAATAAGGAGTTATTGGCAGCCCATAACTGCCACTAAATCCTAGATTAAACATGTCAGGCGTCTCCCCGAGATTCCTTCCATGATTAATCTGTAAATTACAGTAAATAAACACACACAACTGAAAAAATCATTTATTAGAAATAAAAAACACAAACAAATTCCCTCATCACCAATTTAATCAGCCCCAAAAAGCCCTCCATGTCAGGCGCAATCCACGGACCTCCAGCGTCGCTTCCAGCTCTGCTGCATGCAGGTGACAGGAGCTGCAGCAGACACAGCCGCTCCTGTCAGCTCCACACAGCAATTGAAGACAGCCGCGCGATCAGCTGAGCTGTCACTGAGGTTACCCGCTGTCACTGGATCCAGCGGTGGATGCAGCGGTGGCCGCGGGTAACCTCAGTGACAGCTCAGCTGATCGCGCGGCTGTCTTCATTAGTTGCGTGGAGCTGACAGGAGTGGCGGTGTCTTCTGCTGCTCCTGTCACCTGCATGCAGCTGAGCTGGAAGCGACGCTGGAGGTCCGTGGATTACGCCGGACATGGAGGGCTTTTTGGGGCTGATTAAATTGGTGATGAGGGACTTTGTTAGTGTTTTTTATTTCTAATAAAGGATTTTTCAGGTGTGTGTGTTTTTTAAATGTCACTTACAGATTAATCATGGAAGGTATCTCGTGGAGACGCCTGACATGATTAATCTAGGACTTATTGGCAGCTATGGGCTGCCAATAACTCCTTATTACCCCGATTTGCCAACGCACCAGGGCAAATCGGGAAGAGCCGGGTACAGTCCCAGAACTGTCGCATATAATGTATGCGGCAATTCCGGGCTGCTGCTGGCTGATATTGTTAGGCTGGGAGGCTCCCCATAACGTGGGGCTCCCCATCCTGAGAATACCAGCCTTCAGCCGTATGGCTTTATCTGGCTGGTATTAAAATTGGGGGGGACCGCACACCGGTTTTTTAAATTATTTAATTATTTATTTCACTGCACAGTATAGACACGCCCACCGGCTGCTGTGATTGGTTGCAGTGAGACACCTGTGTCTCACTGCGGGTAAAGCAGGGAATACGAGATTGTTTCATGAGCGGCCGGCTTTTTCAAAATAGTAAAAGCCGCCGCAGCAGTGTGAATGCCGTGCAGCGCCGGTAATCGGGGATCGGTGAGTATGAGAGAGGAGGGGAAAATGACTGATAGACTGTGAGAGAGGGACAGAGATAGTGATGGACCGACAGAGAGAGAATAGAGACCGAGAGGGAGAGACCGACTGACGGAGAATAGTGATTGACAGATATTGTGACACATCACTCGTTTCCAGTGTTTGACTAGCTAGGTCGTTCTGCAGGTCTGGATCGCTGTTGTGTCGTTGGCCAGGTTTGCCTGTTTGACAGCTCACCAGAGACTTTGTAGCGATCCCGGCCAGGTTGGGATCGCTGGTGGGATCGCTGAAAGTCTCAGTGTGTAAAGGGGCCTTTAGGCCCCATTCACACAGGGGATTCCCAAAAGGGGGGGGGGGGGTAACCCTTTGTTTTTTGGAGCTGATTTATGACCACATCAAAGGTCTATTCAATTTTGATGTGGTCTATAGTGATAGATCAACACAGAACTTCACAAAAAGACAGACAAAAGAGTTGCAAACTCTCCAATCAGAACGCGCTCACTGATGGATTCTTAGGTAACTCATTCTGCAGCCAGCCATGTGCAACGGACAGCAAGGAAATAGATTTCTCTCGTTTATTTGCCAAAGTGTGAAGAAACTTACAGCAAATAAGAAATGAAGTTTATAACTACATAAAAACTTACTTTCATCTGCGCCAAACCTGGGGAAAAGAAATAAAAGACTGTTAGGGCGATCTGCAGTTCTAATAGGCAACACATTATTAAATATTAATGGGTCCAGTAAAAAAAAAAAAATATATATATACATATACAGTATGTGTATATATATATATATATATATATATATATATATATATAAAAATGTGCATTAAAAAGTTAGTAATAACTAAGTATGTCAAGTGCTGCAATTCTCAGCTATCCTCTCCCGCATTCTGCCTCTTGCGCACTCACTGACTGCTTCTAAGTAGGTTCACAGTTTTCTGCTGATTAATTTTACAATATATATTTATGTGGTTCAGGAGTCATTTATCTGTTACAAGAGCTCCACATCCTCTTTGTACTGCCAAAAAGTAAAATGCAAAAATTCTGGCTGCCTTAAACGACCACTAGAGGGAGCTCCCTACACATACTGGGTTTCCCCGAAAATAAGACACTGTCTTATAAAATTTTTTGCCCCGAAAAATCTGCCAGGGGTTATTTTCGGGGTAGGGCTTATATTTAAGCCTTACTCCAAAAAGGCCAAAAATTCCTGCTAGGGCTTATTCTCATGGTAGGGCTTATATTTAAGCCTAGGGCAGCACGGTGGCTCAGTGGTTAGCACTGCAGTCTTGTGGTGGCTCAGTGGTTAGCACTGCAGTCTTGTGGTGGCTCAGTGGTTAGCACTGCAGTCTTGTGGTGGCTCAGTGGTTAGCACTTCAGTCTTGTGGTGGCTCAGTGGTTAGCACTGCAGTCTTGCAGAGCTGGGGTCCTGGGTTCGAATCCCACCAAGGAACACATCTGCAAGGAGTTTGTATGTCCTCCCCGTGTTTGTGTGGGTTTCCTCCGGGTTCTCCGGTTTCTTCCCACACTCCAAAGACATACAGATAGGGAATATAGATAGTGAGCCCCAATGGGGACAGTTTTCCTGATGTATGTAAAGCGCTGCGGAATATGTTAGCGCTATATAAAAATAAAGATTATTATTATTATTATTATGGCTGAAAACATCTCCTAGGGCTTATTTTCGGGGTAGGGCTTATTTGGGGGAAAACACAATGTATATTTATATGGCTATGTCTTCATTAAGCTCCCCCTAGTGGTGGACAGAACTATACTTCAACGAGAAAGTCTATAAAGGTGTCATTTTGTTTCTGGTGAGATAGACAAATAAAATTATTAAAGGGGTATTAGAAAAAAAAATGATTTGTTTTTCTTTACCATGTCAGGAAAAGCAGAATATTAACATTTAAAGAATAACAAAACTTTATTTTCTATCATTTAGTCCAGTATGGAATGTTATCAAACCTTCCAAATTATTATATTAAGGGATTTGTTTTCATTCCTGGAAAAAAAATTTCATGTAAGTGACTTTCGCTTTTTGCCCCTGTATATTTCCTGCCTTCAGCTCCATTGAAATCGGAATGTACTTAGGTGGAGTACAGCTGATGGCAGTGATGGCTCAGC